>NC_041725.1:15572158-15689658 GCF_900700375.1 Denticeps clupeoides
TAATTTATCCACAGAAAACAAAAAAAAGCTTAATCATATCTTGCTGACAGGGAGAGAAGCTCAAATTAGCAGCGATGCTATCTGCTGAAAGGAGTCAGGACTTAGGCTGAGAATGGTAAGCACTAATCTCTCCATCCCTGCATTTATTCACTATGGGACTAATTATCAAGTTTTTTTTTTTTTTGTTTTTTTTTGCAAGCAATAACCTCAGCGAGCGGCCAAGCTGTGCCAGAGTTCTCTGGAAACCCTTAGGTCCTGTAGAATACATTGTTAGTTTGACTAGCGACCACGGCAGATGACCCTGCGCACTCGGCCAGTCCATGCTCACCCTCCTGCCGCCACAAATTTCATTAAACTCAATTATTTTTTATGTTAAAAAATAATAAATAAGCAAGTGACCATTCAAAAAGGAAGGGCCCTTCTGACTATAACCACAGGAGCCCCTGGAACCTCAGAGGCACATACAGCCATGGACAGTGCACAGGTATAACAGAGACCCACACTGGACCCACCAGACACACAGATGTGTGATGGGAAGAAAACTGTATGTGTGAGTGAACAAAATGGCCTGCATCCATGCCAGTCAATGAGCCTAGCCATGTTGTGGCATCATAATAAAGCCAATAAATACCTTTTACATATTGAACAAAAAAAATGAATCACAGCGAGCCCCTCAGCAGGTCCCATTCAGGTGAACTCTGACCTCTGCCCCCACCTTTCTAAGCGTCCCGGAAGCCTGGAGGCCCCAGGTTGAAAACAGGCCCCTTCTGGGGACCGAGGTTCAACGTCCACCTGGTCACTCTCACCACCACCGCCTACGCTTGTGCGGGACAATATTTGGACAAGTCAACTGCTGAGTCAAACAGAAACAAGGGGGGGTGGTACGTGTACGACAAACGCTGTCAATGGTGTAAAAGCAAAACAGCTAATTAATTCGCAATGAGCACAAAAGCATTTCTAAACTGTATTTTATTGAGATGCATTAAAATTTGCATTCTATAATATCTACAGTCACCTTGATCACCAAACAACTTATTTGCATGTTTATAATCAGGATGCGCCATCTAGTGGTGCTTCCTTACATGACATGGGGTACCAATAACTGAAACCTTTTTAATTCTATCTGAATATTCAGATCTTTTGGGGAAAATTGGGATTTATTTCCTCAGGGCATTGATCCGAAGTCTAATGTCTGGACTTGTTCAGTGCTAAATCTCTTTCTTTTGTTAAAGATGTCAGCTGTACAACCCTCTGATTCCAGCCACCTTCCTGATTTCCCTCAGGTTAATCCTCCATGTCCATTTCTAGGTCTCAAACAAAGAGAATGATGAATCTTTGATCCTGTATTAAAGCAGCCAGTAGTTTACTTCATGTCACAAATGGATCTTTACCAAATTCAGCTTGATTTGATCCCCACTAACAGCTCAGTGCCCCTCAGGATGCCTGGCCAAACAAGATTTTATTACCAAGAAGAACGCCTTTTCATTATTAGTGGAGAGGATGGTGGCAGCGGTCGGAGCCTCTCTCTCCGTTAATGAGGCATGAGGATTATTTTCACAATCGCACCATTTTCTTGGAGGGGCCTTCTTGATTGGGTCACGGTGAGCCAGCGGGGACAAGTTCCCCCCGGTCGGGGTGTCAGAATAAGGCATGAAGGCTCAATTTGCTCACCCCCTTTGTTCAGTAGCGACTGGTGGGCAAAGTGCCCAGCCTGGATGTGAAAAGCGAATTAAAAAGGATCGTCCAGTTGGGGATACATTAAGTCAAATTTAAGCTGTGGATGTTGCGCTAAGCATGTACCAGTCATCCCAGTCGCCCAAGGACAGGTCTGGCTACTCGGGCGCTCCCAAAGACGGGGGGCAAGGGAAACGAGGTGGAGGAAGAGGAGCTGAGATGGAAGAGATGGGGAGGGGACAGCCTTAGGTATGATGAAATAAACAGGAGAGGCTCACACATGTCTTGTTACTAATGCTAGCTGAGAGGCCGCCAACTTCCGCCCGGGAAAATATATTTACATGCATTTATTCTGCAGTGGACCTGGCCACGGTGTTAATAAATGTTGCCATATAAGACGCCTAACGCAGATTTTCGGCATATGTTGCACTTTTCAGACATGCTGTGTCCTGTGTTGCCAACTAGTGTCCTGTGTTGCCCTCCGTTGTGGCAGTCAGTGTTTTTTTTTTTTTTTATTGCTATAATGTGCATTTTCTGCCTTTGATTAAAGATTACTTATCGGCTCCCCAAGTCACTGGCACCAAAAACTAGTGCTCTCTCAGCACTCTCAGCATTTATCCAAACCAAATGTTGCTTCTTTTTGTAAATTGTCTACACAAATATTACTCTTCCAAAAAAAAGTTCTTGCCTTGATGGTTTGATGCAAAGTTTGAATTGGATGATCTGCCAAATCTATCCTTATTTGCGTAAAGTTGAGATTTTTGATGGTCTGCTTGGTAGAACAGGATCTTCAGGTCCTTCAGATGCTAGAAGCCTTTTTAACTTTTAGAGAACACATGTGAACACATGTAATTGTGTCACTTTTAATATTCTCAAAGTCCTTGGTAGAAGTCAAAGGCTCCTGTTAAAATTAAAACAAAAATTTGATGACGTAGCATCCTTGTGATGCAGCCAGTTACTGTCAATCCCATAATTGCTCTGCAGAGGTTGGTTTAAAAGCTTTGTTCCCATATAAACCCTTAACCCCAGACAGTTGAGCAGGGAGGTTGATCTCCTGTCCTCCACTGGTAGGGCAGGAACTGACCCCCACCCACAAACCCTCCATAATTTCAAACTCCTCCTCTTCCACCTTTTGTAGGCTTCAGAAACAACCTGTTCCCTCCAGAGACCCGCCTCATCTCCCCAAAGACCCGCCTCTCACTCCTCCCTTTAGCGCTGTTACAGTTTAATGAGGTCTTCCGCTCGACAGCACTGAAAACAAAGAGACCAGGATTTTCAGGAGATGATCCGGTGTCTGCTGCTGTATGATGATGGTGTGATGAAGGATGGAAAATTTTCTCAACCCTTCATTAAAATGTTTCTGTCACTAACAGAGGTGAGATTGCACAGAGATCAAACTGGCCACCGATTAAGAATATTTGTGTGTGTGTGTGTGTGTGTGTATATATATATATAAAAGATGCCCTTTTCCTCCCTCTTTTTTTGGCAGCCGAGTTCTCGTAGGCTCTAATTATACACATGCGAGGGTGAAGGAGGCATGTCAAAGCTTCTTGTTTATGATAAAGTGACAGAAAATCATTTGGGGGTCAAGTATACCCCTCTCCCCTTAAACTCTGAGAGCAGCAGCTCCTCCCTCTCTTCCATCCTGGAAACCACACACCAAGTCATTAAAGGCCGGCTCCCATCAATATATATATATTTATTTATTTATCTCATTTTCCACCCCCCTCTTTTTTGACAAATTTGAATTAATATTTCACCAGAGTGCCTGGGGAAGTATATTTTCTGTGTGAAGGACAGTTAATCCATAGCGTAGACCCCCCCTCCCCACACACACACACACCAACACACACACACACACACACACACACACACACACACACACACATTCCTGTTTCCTCCATGTTCTGGTTTGTTGACTGACCAGCGTTCTGCTGACTAAAGAAACAGATGTCATTTGCATCTTTCCCTTCCTGCCATACATCCCTCTCTCTCTCTCCTTGGGGGGCGTAGGCGGTGTTTCAATTTGGGCGTGATCCACGGCGCTCCCCTCTGGGATGCCACAATGTGACATGTTTGCATGCCGCCTGTCACGGTGGCCCCGCGCCGTGCCGTGATGAAGCCATCAAGCGATTTCCCGAAAAGAATGGAAATAAAACAGCAATCAGGGGCCGCGGGCGCCTGCTCAAGGTCGCATCGATTCATTAGAGCGGCGTGTGGATGTAAAGTGGCGGAAGTGGGTTCCTCGTCTGCGGGGCCGCAGCTTTGTATTCCATGAATGAAAACAGTGCTTCAGATGTCAAAATGCGTGTTAGTAATGTCAATCGTGGAATCAGTTGTTTTTTTTCCCCCCTCTTGCATTTGAGTTCATGCATTTGGGCAACATTTCACTCTTATGAGTTATTAAATATGAGCTTCAGATTGAACTTCAGACTGCATTTGGTTGCATCACTTCTATCTCTAGGCCAAAAATGTCCAACCAGCAGATCTCTTCCCCTGGATGGACGTCAAACTTAACCTCCAGTGAGAGCACACACACACAAACACAAGTAACTGTATTCTCACATTTACATTCCCCTACACACACACACCCGAACGTACATGCTCTATTACAACGTACACACGCACAGTATTACTACATACCCACCCACCTATCAACACACTCGAAAAAAATACACTAGTACGCACTAACTTATGCACATTGGCATTAGACACATGCGTACACACACATACACACGGTGTTGTTATACACACATACACTCACACACACAATCACATGCACATTCATGCACACACACCCACACATTCTTAAAGACTGACACACGCACACGCGGCCCGTTTTGGAGCCCCCGTGGCTGTTGACGGACACGCCGCGGCCCCTGCAGTGACCAGGCAGCGCGTCTGCAGTGGATCCCGTGACAGCAGCGGCGCTCGGCCAGACACTGTTTTGATAGATGCGAGCGTTTTCTATATTCGGCCCTGAATAGCGACACCCGCTGACCCCCGCGTCGCCTCCGCCCCACCCACTCCCCGTTCCTGAGCCCATGCTGGGGAGCGGGTCAGAAGACAAGGGGAGGACGGTGGGACGTGGGGTGAGGCCGTCCCGCTTCATTACAACATCCCCGCCGCTTTAAATGCTCGCTAAAAGTTGGCGCGAGAGAGCGAGGGAAGAGGGAGAACAAGAGACGCGCCACCTGTCGGCTCGTCGCCGCCCAAATGTTTAATAGCCGTGTCGGGTTCCAGACGCGCGGCTCTCTGAGGATACAGAGCGACAATGTGAGCGACCAGGGGCCCACACACACACACACACACACGCAGGCATGCCAACACACACATCATAAATAACGTGATGGCTGGCAAATGACACTTTGTTTATGTTTGCCTATTTGAGTCAAATTTACAGCAAATGCTTTGGACCTGAGAGGCCGCACCAGAACTCGCGTCGCAGTTCGGGCCTGGAAACTGGTCTAAGCTTTCTAGGCATGATAAAATATCAGTAAAGATAATCATCCACACAGCCGATTTCCAGTCTGAGGTTTAAGACGGCAGAAACATAAACTAATTTTAACACCCAGTCACAGCGCAACTGCAATGCCTTGCACTTTTGGACGCCATGACGGTTGGTTAAGATAATTTTCTATGGGAGGGGTGGGGAATTCTCTGGGTGGAAAAAGCGTGAGAAAGGGGAGGTAACCCCTTATGTCGATATAAGAGGACAAATTCCATGTCCGGCCGTCTGAGCTGCCGCAGTCTGATCGGCGAAACAGAATGACCAAGGCACTCTTTACACCTGTCGCCATTTCTAGCCACTGCAGGATCATAGACAGACTAGGGGATCTCGTATTAATGTTAAATCATCTCACAAAGTCACATTTTCATGATAGGAGACCTTTAACCCTACCTGTCCCTGTAACTAATGGATAAGTCTTTAGACCTCACTTTTCTTCAAATTTAAAATCGCATTTCCGAGTTGTGATGAACGTAGTATCATACCAACCATATTTTCTATGAAAACTCCAATGGACCGATTTTTTGAGGTCTAAGGCACTAGTTGTTGACATGCCAGATCTGAGCTGGAATGCCAGACCAGAGTCTCTGGTGGGGATTTGGTAAGGAAATTACAGGCATGGGTGGGAGGTTTCAAATTTCAGTGCCCAAAGGTATACTGACAACTGACAACCCTAAATATCCAGAGCGCCTTACAATCAGTAGTTACAGGGACAGTACCCCCCCCTGGACACACTCAGGGTTAAGGGTCTTGCTCAGGGACACAATGGTTGTAGCCATCATGTTAGCCACCACCCTCACTACGCAGATTTAGGCTCAGTAGCACTTTTGAAATCATTTTCAGGCTCTGGGTCACGTGACAGTTCGGCCCGAGGACAGGACTGCCAGAAGCTCATCGTTAGACTGTCTTCTTTCTCCTCTCCTCTGATTTGGCTGTACCGCCTCCCTCCTTCCGCACACTCTGTTCCTCTAGCTGGCCGACCCCAGCCATGTGCTTTGTGCTGCACCCACGGCGCAGAATTAGCATCTGCAGTGTGGTAGGCCGGGCCGCATCACAGTAAACAAAACCCCCCGACCAGATCTCCCACCGCCGCAGGGCTGCCTGCCTGAAAATCACCGCCACGCCGCACGGCCGAAACTGTATAATGAACTTCGCGCCATTGATCCGGCTAACAAAGGGGGCCCAATATGTTTGCTCCAGCCGGGAACATGCACTCATAAATCTTTGAGCGGGGTGTGTGCGCCTCCCCGCCGCTGTTTAGTTATTTCCCACTCAATCCCGCCGACAGACGGCTGGAGGAATGAGTGTCTCCTCCATTATTTCCTCGCGCTCCCCGTAAACATCAATGGATTTATTGGGCCTATATATAAACTGTACAGAGATTTGGGGTTAGATTAAAAACGTGAGGAATCGCAGCTCCCAACGCCGTACCGTACCCCCACAAACGTCACAAGCGTCCGAGTTTATCGACGTTACACTTTCCTTTTTTCATTTTAATCGTCTTATTTAACCGGCTGTGCAGGTTTCTGGGTTTTATTATGATTATTATTCTCGAAAATGGGCAAAAAGCTCGTGGAGAACAGGTGATATTCCGGAAAAGAGCTGCCATGCCGCATGATTGATATTTCCAGCGCAGGTATCACTTCCGATCCGGCCGACATGTCGGCGGCATGTTCCAGGTCCCGGGCGCAGGGCCGCCTTCTGTCGCGCACGGTCGGTAATAAAAGTTGCCCATTGATTTTCTGTAGCTGCTTGTAACTGTTAATGTTGATACATCAATGGCCAAAGGAAAGCAGAGGCCTTAATAGCGGACGGCGAAGGTGCGGGGCCGGGTCGGCTCCCTAAATCACCGAATCCACCGCCGCGATCGATAGGACTGTAACTGCAAGTGTCCCGCTGCCTTACTAATGTTTTATAATAAACTGACAGGCCATAATAAGGGGAACAGCGGAGGGAGCAAGAGGGAGGAAGGGAGTTAAATCACATCGCCGCCCCACTTCCCGTTCCAGTTTTACAAACTTTGCTCTTTTCCCCCCTAACGCGGTCCGGACAGCGACACTTTTTTTGAACTTTCGTTTTGACTCAGACCTTCGCTCATTATGTGACCTTTCTAGTCTAAAAGGTAATAGACCACCTTGATTGATAAGAAGAAGGAAATTAATGCAGACAGAGAGTGATACGGTAACTGTTGAAATGGAACTGTCTTTTCTCTTGAGGTCAAAGGTAAAAAAACAGTGGGTGGGGGAAGGTTTTTTTTTTTTTTTTTGCCGCAACTTCTCGCTAATGACAAGTGCCCAGCTTGTGGCCCATAATAATGCTGTCATGGAGATCTGGAGCTTTTAAAGCCTGATAAAGTCTGAAAGCCTCTGAGAGCTGCTGATTAGGCGCAGCACTGGCCTTTCCCGACGTAGTCGGCTTTGCCTTCAATTTCCAACATCTGCAGCAAACCAAAAAAATATATATATATTTATATATATATATATATAAAATGAAGGGGCTTTGCCGCATCTGTGTGTGAGCAAGAAATATAAACGCTTTTCTGAGTAAATAGCGAACATCATGTGAAGTACAGGGGTGGAAAAGGCATTTTGACTAAAATGTGGCTGTGCCACTGTACCTCCTTACACACTCACGCAACTTGTGCAAATACACACACACACACACACACACACACACACAGAGAGAGAGAGAGAGAGAGAGAGAGTTTTATAACGTGTATTGATCAGGCTGACGTGCCATTTCACAACTTTCAGTGACTTACAGACCCATCAGCGACAAACTGCTGCGCTCCGGCAAATAAAAAAAAAAAAAAAAAAAAACGTGCCCCCTATTATCTCGCATTTAATTAAGACACAGCCGTGATTTCATGCACCATTATTTGGGCCCTGTCTGGATCTCACAGGCATAAATATTGAACCGTCACAGGCCCAGGGAATGTTAATCAATCCCCGCCGAATTCCAAATGATTTGCTCCGTTTCAGGAAATTAATATTTGCGGGCCGACATACATTGCATCGCTGAGTTCCTTCGCACCCGGGTAGGGAAGAGAACATTGATTTTGGCCGAGGAAGTTAGGCAGGCCCGCTTAATTAGGCCGTACCTGAGGTATCTGAGAAAGGAATGGAAGGGAAAAGCGAACGAACGACTTTCTGTCTCTTTTTACATGGTAAATAAAGTAAAACTCTCCCGACATGTCGACGTTTGTCTCTTGCTCTCCAGCTGATAATATTTAACCCCGTGAGTAAGCAGATCACCCTGAGAGCAGCACATCTGAAGCTGCCGGAATATTTCAGCAGATTGTAGGAGCTCCTGTGACGATTATATCTGACAGTTGGGTTGTATCGTCTGTGTTAAAGCTTTATTCTCCTGATCTTAATTCGCATTGAAGCATCAAAGTATCGTTATATTTCTGTAAATGTTTAGCATCCTAACACACTAGTCCCCCCCCCCCCCCTAGAAAATAAAATGTCCTTTTTCTCCTCCCTGCTCCAGACCGGAGAAACGTGGTAGTGGCCTGTGCCCGGGACACAGATCCCCTGTCCTCTGGGAACAACAACAGGGGCCTGGCTTTCTTTCACCTCGCCCCTCTCTGACAAGCCCTGACACCGCTGCTGGGCTCACAATTACCCCTGACAGCGGCTGACCTCGCCGCGACACGCGGGGTCGGCCAACTTCCCAACGCCAGTCGCTTTTCTTCTCGTGGTCCTGGTCCTGGTCCTGCTTTGTTCGTTGTAGAAACACCGGCCTGTCCCCAAACTCCCTCAAATTCCCCAGCCCACTAAGGCGAAATCAATTGCGGCGCGGTAATTATTTACCCATTGATAAAGCCTTCAGGGCGGGTGAGAGGCAGCATTCGTTTCCGGCGCGGCGGGCGAGGGCGACAGTGAGAGTGATGGGGGGGCGTGAAAGACAAAAAGGTGTCCGGCGACGTCCCATCACTCCTCTCCTCCCCCTGAGAAGTGGGGCGAGCGGGGTTGTGTCCGTCCCGCTCCTTATCGACACTCGGCTTTACAAAGAGCCCCCTTGGCGGCCCGCGCTGACGGATGGCTGAGGCTCGGCTCACGACGGAGCCGCCGGGCCGGAGTCGAGTCCGGGGGAAAATGTGGCTTTGATTTCCTTTAAAAGGCTTCGTTTGTAAAGCGTCCCGAACAGATGGAGAAAGTGGTGGGATTTACCTGCGCTTGACCTTGCACCCCCTGCATTATTATCCCCCCGGTTTTCAGGGTTTTAAAAGCTTTTTAAACTAAGTGGGACTTAAGTGGGAGAACGAGATTCCAAGGAACAGTTGTGTGTTCGGTCGGAGAATGAAGGCGTAGGAACGGGCCGATGCGAGGCGCGAGCCTCCGAATTTCATGCCTCATTTCATCACCGTCCGATTAATTGGCTCCCCAGCTCCAGTCACGGTGGAAACCATTTACACACAAAACACACACACACACACACACAGAGGCACTGCTGGATGATATTAACCGGAGCACTTCTAATCTCCTGGCTTAGTCTTCTTCCCGCTCAGAAGAAGAAGAAGCTGCCGCCCCGCGTTTCTGGCGGTATCCCGGGCGCCGCCGTGGGCGATACACTTCCCTCAGGTGAGCTTTTTTATTATGGATGATGTTTCCATGAAATTATTTAGTGCACCAGAACCCCCCCCACCCACCCTCCGCCACACACAAACACTCAATGGCGGCGTTAATCCTGGCAGGGCCGGGGGAGAGCAATCGCCGGCATTTCATTACGGGCCCTGCTCCTTTGTGGAGTGTTGTGGAGTCTCCGGCTGCACTAAAAGGTTTTTTTTTTTTTCGGTATTGGTTGTTTGTTTCGCTGCTTACTTATTTATTTATTGCTCTCCTTTTTCTGTCTTTCCTTAGAAAAGTCCGGCTCGAGCAGAAAAAAAACCATATATATATATATATATATATATATATATACAGGAGGTCAGAACACACACGTGCACAGACACATTCGATCCTGCCTCTTCTGCGACGATCAAAAGGCCGGTGGGATGCAAGCGATATGATAATACTGCACGCGTGTGATGAAATCGCTGGCGCGGTTCGGCCACGCGGCGTAGATCCATCGCTCCTGAGCCGGGGGGGGGGGTTCTGCTGCCAGTTCGCAATGAGAATGTTACCTTGACATCAATGTCTTGGTCAGCGACTGATGTGGAGGGCTCGGTGGGTCCTCGTCTCATCGCATTATGTTAACGGTAGCGGGGTGCGGGTGTCCGGATCAGAGGACGACCCCTGGCATCCCAGACTCGGGTATAAATAAACAAATAGTATAAAAAGAAACTAAGTATTGACTTTTTATCGGTACAGGAAGGTTTTTCCTCCATGAATCGGAATTCTGGAGCCTGTGAAGGCTGTGTGCCGGGGGTTGAGGGGGGACGTACGATGCACACATCCCTTCACCTGAAGAGGTCCCGCGTCTTGAGTGAAGGACCTGCGGCCGCGGCCTGATCCTTGCATATCGACTGCATCAGCAGCCGTCATTATATAATCATCACAGCGGAAGTGCGGAAAAGAGTTGACCACGCACACACACACACACACACACACACACTCACACACAACACATCTGCAGCCGACTTGTTATCGCGAGTGGGAGGGGACTGCTGTCTCCACTCAGAATCGAAACCCCAAGGTCCCCGGGATAACCTTGGGACAAGTCGAAAAAAAAAAAAAAAATGCAAGAAGGGCTGTTTTCTCCTGCTCGGCCGGTAACTCACCCAAGCTGAACAGCACCAGGAACTTGAGGCAGACGAACTCCCTCTGGTCGAACTGCAGCGAGCGCAGCTTGCCCACCAGCTCCTGCGCGTGGCTCAGCAGGTTGTTGAGCGTCGCCCCGGCTTGGGAGGCAATTACGGCGTAATCCACCTGAAGGAGAGGCCCACAGACGGACAGACAGACGGACAGAGAGGAGTTATTACTTATAAACCATGCTGCCAGCGTCTCACGGGACGACCAGCCGCCCCACCCTCACCACACGCACGCGGAGGCCAGAGAATGTTGGCCCCTGGCCTGCGTAAATGTTGTGCTGGGCGAACGGGGCTGTAATTGTGGTCGCAGCTACTTCCCATCGCACGCTGCAGCACATTCACAATTATAATGCGTCCATTGTGAGCATTCGTTGGGAATTTCTCGAAGTTGTCGGGGAGCTGGGCCTGGGTTCTGGGGATAATTATGGAGGATAAATTCAAAACGCGCCCCCGGTGTGGTGTGTTCACAGCTCCGTCCCTCACCAACCTGTGGCATGGGGAGCATTCTTTGCCTCTGCTATCTTCTGCAGGAGACGCTCAAAGGACAGAAAGACAGCGTTTCTTCAATAATGAAGCTTTGGACAGTTCACCCATCTTCTCTCATCATCTGACGGCCTGCAGGACTAAAGGCCACAAACATCTCCGCATACGTGATCAGCTGCAGCGAGCAGGGACAGCGGCGGAGAGGTGGTGGATATGCTAATCGGCTCGGGCGTTGGTGGATCCCCAAGGCTCCTCCTCAGCTCCAGAGCCGCCCCCCCCCTTCCTCAAATCCCACCTACCCTCCAGGCCGTATCGCTATTGGAGGGTCTCCCATGGACCCTCCTGTCCTCACCCCCCCTTTCAGGTGTACTTAATATCTGCAGCAGCAGCAAATTTGTCTTGGAGGCAAGTCCTTAGCTGCCACTCACCATAAGCAGGCCATATTAAATTTTTATATTTATTGACAATTCATTACCATAATTGACTGCGCCAGGGTTTTTTCGGGGAGGAAGGTAGACGGCTGCCTCCTAAGCACGTGCAGCGGTCCCTCGGAGCCGCATTTGCAATTAAAAGCGCTGCGTATTTCGAATTTATTTATTGTGTAAATACGACGAGTGGAATTTTGAAAGGAGCCCGGGCTGCACCCCCCCTTTCCTCCCGCCCTCGTTCTCGGTGGCTCCTTTCTCACCTCCAGCCTCATCACGCATCAGGCATTCTCTTCCCCTCGCCCTCCCTTTGCTGCTTTAAGCAGTAAAAAATTATGAGTCAGTGAAACGCGGCACCCCAAAGGTGTCGATCAATTTACATAAAATCAACTGCGCATGAAATAAACTCCTCTCTTGGTTTACTGGCAAGTTTTTTTGGGGGGCCGTGAGGAGACAATAAGTAGTGACGGGAACAAAAAAAAAAGGTTATAAAAACAGAATTATGAGGTATAACGCGCCACGGACTGTACTTTTAGAACTCAAATAAGAAATAAAGTGTAAAAGTGAACAAATCGAGTCGGTCACCGGGGATCTATCTGTGCCCGCGACCGCCGCACTGCGCCGTTTATCGCATTTCTGAAACAACGTTCCCTGTGAGGAATGACGGATGCTTCGTCCGGGCCACAAATCACCGATGAGGTGCTGCCAGGTACAAGACTAACTACCACAGGTTAACCTGGTACACCGGGGCTGATCATTGCCTCCAATGAAGGAAGCGAAAGCCTGACCTGCTCAGGAATATTTCTAATATTTTGCTCTGTTTCTGCGCAAGTTGCATGAAAACATGATTTCACTGGATCCGTTTTGGACTCAAGTCTATTTAGTTTAGTTTTAAGAACGCTGGCGGAGGAGACCTTGCTTTTCCATCCACAGAAACGCGGCGGCGGCGGCGACGTGCACCGCTGCTCCGCCTGACAAAAGACGGCCGCCCTCGTTTGATCCGAGGGGGACAACAGAGCGGCGTATAAATTTGGTTATGAATGCGTCGTTCTCGGACGCCTCTGAAGGCCGGGCTCGTCGCAAGCTATCTGGAGCCGGCCAGGACTTGAAAAGCCATGTTCAAAAGCCAGGGGAGGGGCGGAAACTCGGACAGTGACACGTTTGAAAGCCGTCCGCCACCGGCCGGTGTCAAGTGTCACTGCATTGGTGGGCTGATCCCCTACGGTGCTCGATGGCACTCTGTCAGTATGTGGCATGCGTATATACTCACACGCACACACACACACACACACGTATGCAAACACACACAGTGGGCAAAACGGGCCATCGAGTCAATTGTTAGGACTTGGGAGGCAGGGCTGTCCCTCCATCACGCCACGGACATCGCCGCCCACACTCCAAACGAAGACACTCTAATTTGCGCTGTAATTAATGAGTGTGTGTGCCGAGTGTGTGTTACCTTGTAAACAGCTATGAGTGTGACAGATGTGTTTGTGTTTCTGAGAATGTGTATTTTGAGTGTGTGTGTGTGTGTGTGTATTTTTATGTCTGTGGGTATAGTCAATGTGCATTTATGCATGTACGGTTGGGCCTTCGTGTGTGTGTGTGTGTGTGTGTGTGTGTGTGTGAGGGAGCAGCTTCCTGTCACTGCAGCCTGTTGAAGTGTAATGGGAGATAATGAACGGTGGGAGTCTCCCCTCTGCCCCCCAAAGGCTCCGCAGCACCAGCTGTTCATTAACCACAATATGCAAACGAGACCTGGACCACGGTGCCCACACCCCTCCGCCCCGCCCCTCGCTGCTTCACACAGACGTCAACTCGCTTCATCCTCCATCCTCATGCACGTTCTGGTGTTCTGGTGACCCAGTGTGGGCAACGACGGTTGACTCTTTCTCTCTCTCTCTCTCTCTCTCTCTCTCCATAACTTTCCAACCCGTAAACAACCTTGATCTGGATTCCAGAGCTTCTTCTGCTGTTCTGGAGGGGGATTAATAATTCAAATCGCACATTTTTACTGACAGGTGGGCAGTGTTGAGAGGCATGTTCATAACTGGTAATTTAAAGCTTCTTCAGTGTGTGTGTGTGTGTGTGTGTGTGTGCGTTCTCAAGACAGACTGAGAAATTAAAGGTCCTGCCTTACAGAGAGACCCAGCGAAGCCTCGGGCGTTAAGTCCGGCTTGGGTTCCTCTGAGGCTCTCGCTAAAGGAAAAACATAATCACCCCGCCCCCCCCCTCGCTTTCTGTCTTTCCGTCGTCCCACCTTGCCTCTACGACTCTCGCATGCTTAACCAACGGCTTTGTTTAGGCGTCATGCGATAAAAAAAAAATGCATAATTGATTATTCGGTCGCATTAGCTGATACCTGTGGGCGTGATGTATTTTTAATGGGAGCGGTGGCTGCGCCGAGGCGCGGACTTCGATAGCGCTTTAAAGGCTGCTGCTGAGGGAGAAGGAGAGAGTTTTACCTGCTGCCCGGTCACCAGGAGGATGGAGCTGTCTTTGCTGTGCAGAACCTGCCGGAAAATGTGGTCGAGGATGAGCAGTTCGCTCCAGCAGTTCTGGAGGAGCTTCATTTGGTCGTCAACCTGTACACACAAACAAGAGAAGGAAGTGAGGGGTTCCTCTTCTCCTACTGTAGGACAGCCTCTGTGCAAGAGTGAGGCTCAAGTCCCCGGGAAGGACTTTGTGGCAGGACTTGGCACAGAATTAATCATGATTAATCATGATTTACTTTAAACAATTACACGGAAACGTATGGGGAAGAGGCTCGGGCCATAACAATTTTTACAAATGTGAACCCAGACCTAACATAAAACCAGCAGAACCATGAGTTTAGAACCCCCAAGGCTGTTTTTTGAGCCTTGCACCGATTCACACAGTTCCTACCTTGCATGCTGATTGGCTAGGAGCCATTTCTAAACCAAACCGAACTTATTTAATGATATGGGACATGCATTTATTACTGCCATCATTTATGTGTATGTCTTTGGTCATCAGCATAAAACAGTGATGTTATTAAAATAGTAAAAAAAATAAAATAGTGAAGTGATTGTCACATGTGATACACAGCAACACAGCACACGGTGCACACAGTGAATTTTGTCCTCTGCATTTAACCCATCACCCTGAGTGAGCAGTGGGCAGCCATGACAGGCGCCCGGGGAGCAGTGTGTAGGGACAGTGCTTTGCTCAGTGGCACCTCAGTGGCACCTTGACGGATTGATATTCGAACCTTCTGATTACGGGGCCGCTTCCTTAACCTCTAGGCCACCACTGCCCCTATTATTAACACAATATGAAAGTATTTATAAGACTTTTTTAGTGGTGCTGCTGTTGAGGCATTACCTATCATGTATTAGTGATTGTAACGCTGTCCACTGCTCATGATTAATCACGTCTTATCATCACTTATCAATTCTGTCCAATCAGTTCTGTTCTCACGTGAGCCCTGCCGCTGGGAACCTGTGTCAGTTCGCAGCAGAACCTGCTCCCCATCAGTCACTGTTGCTAATTTATCTGCCATTATGCGGAGGGATTACGTCGCCGGCCGGACGCGGTGAGCCGCAGGTGACCATGAGGGGGGCTGACGTGGGTCGGTTGGGAGTGATGGGACGCGGTAACAACGCGGCCATTGTGGCTGTAACGGTTTTCTCATGCCCCCGTCCCTGTTAATGATTACACAGAGTATGCAGAGACCAAAACAGCGAGAGAAAGGGCACATTGAGACAGAATGAGCTGAAGAATGAGGAAAAGGGGACATTTCTCCCACTTTTTAGGTCAACCAGCTCTCTGGACGAGTGATGGTGTTTAAGGGGCCCTGATTCTCTCTTCATTACTCACCCACGCCAGGAATGACAACCATTGAGAACCTTGAAATCACCGCGCCGCGCTCCATGTTGACATTTCCATCAATTCCGTGGTGTGTTTTGACTGCTCAGCCGCTGTTTATGCCACACGCAGCCATAACACACCGACTCTGGGCACCGCAGAAGAATTCGATAACTGTTCTGTTTATCGGTGAAGTTCGAAACAAAGAGACAAAAAGAAACGCTCCTCTTCAGACTCGCCACCGAGCCTCGTATCATTTTCAGTTATCTACACTCCAGATAGGGAGCACAATGTGGCTCTGTTAGCGATTTTACCAGGGGAAGGGGGTGGGGACAAGGGTCATCCTCAAATTCAAAGGCTTGTCTGTAGCACCTTCGGGCGATCGGATGCCAACCAACGCGAGTTTCTGTCAGGAGGAAAGAAAAAAGCCAAAGTGTCTACAAAGCAGCGCTGCAGCAGGACAGCTGGCATCAAAGGCCTCTGCCGTGACGTCCCCCCGAAACGCGGCACGAGAAAATGGGGGCTTATGACAGGAAAGGCAGACAATGGAGGGCTGGGGGCACATCTTTGACCTTTTAAGTGCCACTGGCACCCCAGTTTCCCTGTCAAATCCCTGTGGACTATCATAAATTAATAACAATAATAAATAATAAAAAGGCCCTTTTCCCCTTCTCAAACTAAATACATGGAAACTGATATATAAAAGTTTTAATTAGAAGAACAAAACTATTTTTTATCATAATCTGTACAACCCTTGGCTTTAAGTGTCAGTTATGGAGCCTTTTTTCGTAAATTATTCTGCATGGAAGTAAAAATTTAATACTTTCTTGTTATAAATAACAAGTCAAATTCATAATTGTAAATAATTGGCACTGTTTAGGCCACATCACTGCAGTGGTCAGACTGACTGTTTCTCCAGGCTAAATCTGGCAGGAGTCAGGGAGTCGCTTTTTTTTTTTTTTTTTTTACTCCAGCCAGAGATTGTTCAGAGTTATTATTTTATTTTTATTTAATGAAGTATGCAACGGTTGCTACAAATGCAGACAACAGTTTGAAATTCCCTCCCGCCTATGGGAACGGGCATCTGTCTTTGCCACGTCTGCAGCAGCTCCTTGCTTTGTCTGCAAAAACCTTGCAAAGCCCCTTAAACACTTAGAAAGCTCGCAGTGTTTCCACAAAATTCTAAACCATCCCGGCCTTTTATGAGCACCTTCTGTCTCGCACTTATAATGAAAGATGCATATCCTCCAAGAAACCAATTTAACACCTTTATGGCCATTCATGCCGGCCAGATCAATGCGCCGATCGATCCCTGCGCATGCAGTACGGCTCTCGGTATAAAACCCATCCACAAAGCGGGTTTAAGTTCGGTGGTGTAATGGAATCGCTCTAATTAAGAAAGGGACATTTCCGCACATTATAGCGGTGTTATCTATCCCTTCATCTGAGACAACAGAACACTAATATTAGGCTAGATAGGCAAAACAGGCAAATCAAAAAGTATTATTATTCTCTTTTCCTTGGGGTGGTCTGCCAGAAGCACCGTTAAGCATCGTGGATAACGGGACTTAACGAGGGTACGCAGCTGGAACGGATTTTAATAAGTCGCTTCATTTTTGATGTGCCCTAATGAACAGATTAATAGAATTTCCTTCAGAGCTTCCTAATGAACTGAATGGATCGTATTATGCATTCCAAAAATAATATAATTATATAAATAAAATTCCATATTCCAAAACGGCACTTATGTGAACACTCACACACACACACGCACACACACACTAAAAACATGTGCCACATGAAACGTCGGCCGACTCTCTGGACTGGAATCAATGCGGCATGCGGCGAGTCTCAGAAACCTACAGGTGAGGATTGAAGTGAACATCAATGATCCTCTCCCACAAACACACAGCTCTGGGCTTTCTTCTGCAGACATCTGCTCGCGCACACACACACACACACACACACACAGGCTCGCCTCCGGGGAGCGCTGCTGAATTCATTCATGCTCTCGGCCGCCTTAACGAGAGCGGATCTCGAGACAGCGCCACCCGCTCACCTTACAACTTCCACTAAAAGAACAGACGCTTCGACTCACACCTATTACAGAACAAGACATTGAAACAGCGCATCATGCAGCATTAAGAATGAAGTGTCATGCTGGACTCAGGCGCCCCTGGGAGCGGGTGGCCACCAGCACCCGTGTCACACACTCTTCCCCTGCCCTTATACAGGAGTCTGAGTACACGTCCTGCTGTTAGGTTCCCGTCTTGTCCTGGAAGTTCATAACTCCATCTTAGCATCACGCCGTTAACAGTCTGAAGTGAAAACTGGTCACTTTCATTTACATTTACATTTACAGCATTTATCAGATGCCCTTATCCAGAGCGACTTACAATCAGCAGTTACAGGGACAGTCCTCCTGGAGCAACTTAGGGTTAAGTGTCTTGCTCAGGGACACAATGGTAGTAAGTGGGATTCGAACCCGGGTCTTCTGGTTCATAGGCGAGTGTGTTACCCACTAGGCTACTTTTACCCTTAAACCTTATCCAGCTCTGGATTAATACCTATTCAGAAAGAGTAGACCACGAATATTCTCCTTGAGACGTAAAATATTGCTACACTGGCTTTGGCTGGCATAGTACCTGCCACCATTAAATTCCGACCCTGTGATTAGAAAGTATCCTGGTAATATAATAATATGAGAAGAATTTCCTGGCAGGTGGTGAAGTTTACTGCTGAGCACTGTGTGCAGGCCGTGGCCTCTGATTGGCTCCTCTGGGCAGGAACTGTCTGGGACAAGCGTGGGGCGGGGGGGGGCCGTCCTGATGGACGCCTGATCAATATCACGGGAGGGAGGGAGATTGATCAGTTCCCACGGTGACTGCATTAACAGTCTCTGGAGCATGACCTCTGACCTGCGCTGCGTTTGACTGGGACAAACACACACACACACCATGCCAAAGTGAAAACAAAAGGTAGTTGTAACCGCCATACAAGTAAAGGATTTCCTTTTCTGGCTCAGCTTTCTGAAGTGGCGGTCTGGAGCACTGGCCAGAAAAATAGAGACACGGCGATGCTGCCCACCGCCATGTTCCTTCTCCATCCTGAACTTGTTAGTTCTGAAATCTGCTTCACTTCTCAAGGTCACGTCAATATAAAAAGAGCTTTTTTCCACCCAGATGATCTAACTGGGTACTTAAGTACTACTGGGTAGATAAGAAGATGTAAAGCTTTATTGTCCGCAGCGTATAAAAATGATGTTTGTCTAGAAGATGGTATAAGGGGATAAGTAGCAGCAGGGTGCACTTGGATTCGAACCGTGCGGCTCGCGCTTACGAAATCTGAAATTCCTGATGCCGAGCAACACTCGCGGCCTCTTGAGCAACGCAGAAATTAAAAAAAAAATAGAATATCGGAGAAGTCAGTCTGATGAAATTAGGTCATGCGAACAAGTAAAAAAAAAAAAAAAAAAAGACAGCTCACCCGCCCCCCACCCCACTTCTTGGTTTGTAGATGCCTGAGCTTAGTGAGCTGCCAAAGCTCAGCCTGTTGCGAATGTGTGTGTACGTGTTTGTGTGTGTGTGTGTACGTGTGGGTTGCTCCTGCACGATAAACCCGTTGTAATAATGTTTTTCGGAAAATAACGGAAAAGAACAACGATGGCCTCAATCTGCAGTGCAGGATCTCAAACGGCTTAAAGCTAAGAAGCTATCAACTAATTATCAAAAACACAGAGCCCGGGCTGATCAATTATTCAGACGAACATTAGGCTCCTAATATACATGAAGTCATGGGAGCAGGATTTCCCTTAAGTACCATCCCCGCCCCCCCACCCCGTCTACAGTGAGAAAATAATGCTTTCCAAATGTAAAACGAGTTGTGCCCGGCCCTATTGATCGTCCCGTAGTCCTCAATCTGCACTCGCGCCACTTTAGAGCGGCTCCTTCTGACTGTGTGTGTGTGTGTGTGTGCATACCTCTGAATGATTTCTGTTCTTTTTTTCTTATTTGATTTGGATCAGTGGATTGTTTTCCACCTGATCATCGACCCCCCCCCCAAAAAAAAAAAAAAAAAAAAAAAAACCCACCCGACCCGTAATTTACGGTCGAGCGTCTGCCGATATTTACGGTTGGCGGGTGACATGTTGACGGCTGAGGTCCAGGCGCCCCCGTGCACTCTGGGCGCAGGGCTCCGCGGGGCCGAGGAGGAGTAAATGGGCTGCGGGGCCCTTTGTCTGGAACTCCTCCATAATTCAGGACGGCCCGGCCCCTCGGAGACTTTTCAAAAGATGCTGCGCTCTTGCAAAAAGGGTAAAAGGGTTTGGCCGGGGCAAGCGGCTCTGTCCAAACCGCGGCCGCTTGGGGTGGGCGGGGGCGAGTTCACCCGCCGTTACAGGAACAACAGGCCGCCGGTGCTGCTTTTAGAACCGGCACAGGTTCCTGAGGCCATAAACGCGCGCACCTGCGTGGGGGAACCGGCCCGTTCTGGCACCTGGTGCCGTTCCTGCCTGCACAAGGCGGTAATATCAGAAGAATTTTTATGTTTTTTTTTTTTTCCTTTGATCTGCCTTCAACACATTTCTTCGTTTGCATAAGCAATTGAAATTGCATATAATTGCAAAAAAAAAAAGAAAAGAAAACCGTAAAACCTGCCCAGCATATAGAATATATTTCATTTTAAGGCCCTGTGAGCATGGAAACGCTTATCAGCGAGCCCTGCCAGGCTGGGGACGGGCGTGAAAAATGCTCTAATGAACAGGTGGTTTTGTCCTTTTCTGCTGCTGCCAGGTCCCTGTGCGCCATATAGTGTTACCCAGCAGAAATGCACGTGTCACTCGTCGACGTGCAAAATCTAATCACACACGTTAGGTTAAATATAAGTGCGCTGTAAGGCGACCCTTTTGGGGTTCTTGCCGGTTATCTATTGTCTTTGGGCTCTGTGTCCACGAGCGAACCAGGGTCAAGAATAGAGGGCTGTAAATAAGTCGACGGAAATAGACGTCGAAGACAACTGCTGACGGAGAACGACAAGAGGTGCAGATTACATGTAGATAATCAGGGGTGGGTCCTGCTGAATAGAGGTCAAGATTTGAACAAGATGCTTAGAGCAGCCTAATAAAGCTACACCAGAGAAGTGAGAAAGTGAAGTGATTGTCACCTGTGATACACAGCAGCACAGCACACGGTGCACAGAGTGAAATCTGTCCTCTGCATTTAACCCATCACCCTGAGTGAGCAGTGGGCAGACAGGGGAGCAGTGTGTGGGGACGGTGCTTTGCTCAGTGGTACCATGGCAGATCGGATTCGAACCGGCAACCTTCTGATTACGGGGCCGCTTCCTTAACCGCTAGGCCATCACTGCCCTTAAGTGCTAGGGAATAAATGTGTTCCATGATGACATCATGTACTATTGTAATTTTACGCGAGGTGATCACGCGTGAGTTTTCGCCTATGAACCAGAAGACCCAGGTTCAAATCCCACTTACTACCATTATGTCCCTGAGCAAGACACATAACCCTGAGTGTCTCCAGGGGGGAACTGTCCCTATAAATACTGATTGTAAGTCACTCTGGATTAGGGCGTCTGATAAATGCTGTAAATGTAAAATGTAGATCAGTGAATAAAAGATTAGTTCATAATGTGTAATAATCTTTCATCTAAAACTGGGATTCGAGAAGAATTGAAACAGAAGTGATCATTTTAGAGTGCAATCGACTGATCAATAAACATGTTGCGTCGTTGGGAATTTTCATTTTATTATTTTCCCATTATTCCTCACAGTTTAGCTGCCTTGTTTGGCACCTAGTTGTCCTCCACGGTCTTGTCTTTTCGTTAGAAATGTGCACCGTAGAGAGGACTTCTTGTAGCTGCTTTATGAGGTTCTGTGGTGCGTTTGGACTTGTTGGTCAGTTTGGAAGTTGGACTGCTGTCCACTCAGAAAAGAGAAATGAACTGTTCTGTGTCTCCTGAAATCTCACGATATGATACGTATCACGATACACATGGGTCGCGATTCGATTTTATCACGATGTACAGTGAAGACATTGCGACATTCTACAGTTCGCTGAAAATGTTAAAACCGAGCTCAAACACGTGATGCTGCCTGAAATGCCAGGCGGTAATTCGAAGTACCCAGCTGTACAGCGCCATCTACAGGAGTGGAGGTTGAAGTCGCACGCTGATTCTCATCTCGGTGGACTAACTTTGCATACAAAATATCGATATTTTATGTTCCTGTATCGATACAATATCGCCACGTAAAACATCGATATTTTCGAACACTCCTGTTGAATCCTCCTATCTAAGCGCAATATGTAATGTAACCAAACGCAACACTGTACTTGGTTTTACCGATGCCACATAATATAAATACCATAATAATAATAATAATAATAAAGAGCTTTGGATTGTGAACAAAAGTGCCAGGTGGTGGTGAGTCTGGTCACCACTGGGCCAACGTCATTGTGTTTATGAAGAGATGCTTTTAGCTTTTATATTCGTCCGGCGTCCGGACGCTCCAGGCTGCGGCTGGACTATCGCTTAAAATGCAGTGGCTCTTGATTTAAGAAGGAAATTGCACTTTTGCAGGAGGGCATTTTGTGCCTTTCCTCTCCTCTTAGTAAAAAAAAAGAAAAAGAAAAAGTGAGTTGATTTGTTAGCGGGCGTTGATCGAAATCTACTTCTTGCCGCGTTGCCCACCAGCGACCGCGCGGTGCCACCACATCGCACGTCCTGCTCCTAACAAGTCACCACGCAAGCCAATAAAAAAGGCTTTTACAACCAAATTCACCTGATGAACTTTTTCATCGGCAAAGTGCTCGGAAATATAGATTTCAGGCAGTGGGGAACTTCTGAGAAGGGAAGGGCATGTTTCCTACCGCACTTTACCTCGGCCACCAGTAACCAGAAAAGCAATGAGGCTCACTTTACCTTTCGGTGGATTTAATGTTGTGGCGAGTCGGTGTTTAATGCAAATTTAAGTTGAATACATAAAATTTGAGGGATTTTATTCTTACGCACGTATCAAGAAAACTATCTTGCCGTGTATCAAGTATTGCAGAATGATAGAATAAACAGCATCATTATCATATACGACATTTTACATTTTATTCCTACCCGTAGTAACCAGCCTGCAACAGAGTGTCGCAAGACCCACCCACAAGGGCCCTTAGGTCCAGGGACCATTGCTGGAACTTTTGGCAAAAACGATGACAATTTCTAAGGGGTTGAAGTGGAGCCTGCAGGCACGGCAGGCTGCCGGTAAGCAATTCTATCAGCTCCTGGTGAGGAACTGGTAGTTCATGACAGCCTTTTATCCCTCATCAAAGCAACAAGTGGATGAGCAGATTTGGAGCAACACTAAAAATCCCCCTCCCCCGTGTCCGAGTCCGTCTGTGGGGACTTCGGGCCTTAAATCTTTCCTTTTAACAAGTGCGCACGCTTCCTTCCTCCGGTCGGCGGGGTCCTCCGGGGAGCGGGACGTGCCTTTCTGGAGTCGGGGAGACGCGAAGAACGGAGGGATATAAACGGCACGGAGAGGCCGGCGCATGGCAACGACCAACACAGCCACCGATCAGATAACCGCTGCCATTTAGCGACGCAAATAGAACAATGATCGAGTAATGAGCTGCGAAGTTCCGGAATATTCCAACTCCTCCCTGCACCGTAACGTGAATCGCTTTTTATTGGAAATCTCCGGAATTTATGTACGGGAGCGGGCCGCTGTGACAATGTCCCCGTTATCGCCGCTGATCAAGCGGATAAACTTACCACTGGAATAACCGGCAAAGAAAAACACGCCTGTCTGCGGGAGAGGGGGAATGACGGAGGGGTCAAGCCGAGAGAGAGAGAGAGAGAGAGAGAGAGAGAGAATAAAAAAAAAAAATCAGTACAGGAGCAGGCCTTACAAAAACTCACACGCCACCGCCAATTGTGGCTGCCGGGGTGATGGGGGGGGGGGGGGGGGGGGGGGGGGGGGTATCATCTATCAGTGGACAAATGCAGGGCGCGGGAATGCTGCTCCTCAAATGAAATAATATATCTTTGAAAGCCTACGCCCGCACCGGGCCCAGAGCCCATATATCAAGTCTGAGCGGCTGGTGGATCCGGCCCGGGGCCATTAACCTTCCACCTGTCCCCCCCCCCCCCAACAAAGGGCCCTAAACGCGTCCTTCAGGACACACCCCTGCCCTTGGCTTCCTCCCCTGTCCCTTGTTCACGACCGTCACCGGGGGGGGGGAGAGGCGCTGATGTAAAACGGCGAGCTCGCGAGGGGACGGGGGGGGCGGCGGAATAATTCAAATGCAATGGACCAGGGACACGGTTACAAATCTCCGGCCGCGGCAGCGCCGCTCGCGCTCCGGCCGTTTGTCAGGATGGGGGTGGGGGTGACCTCCGTGGCAGCAGCAGCGCGGAGGGGTTATGGCCAGTGGAGGGATAGTGGGGCTTGTAACTGGAGATATAAATTGGTCATAAGTTCATGTATCACACGTGGGGGAAAAAACACCAGAGGGGGGTTGGTAGGGCGGGGTGGGGGGTCTGGCGGTTCTCTACTGGAAAACGGAATGCTGGGAAATTCGGGGCTGCGCGTTTGCATGTTTTAAGCATGAGGCGTTCCGTGTGAAATTCACTGTTTTCTGCAATTATGCTTGATCCATGTATGATCCATATATGAAAAAACAAGAACCTGGCAGCCGGTCACCTGGGATTCGGCAGCATTTCCAAAAAAATATCAATGTTTTCACATAGTCACAAATTTGAATATCATGAATATTGGGGTGCAGCCTAAATACTAATATTCTGGCATTTGCACGCCGTTTGTGCAATGTCTGCGAAGTTCTCCGTGTATCATCCATAACCGTCATGTCCATCAGACTTGAATTGAAAAGAACAACAGACTCACATTTCAACAACTGCCATTTAAATCTAAACTTGCTGAAACAATCGGGTATACAGGGTGGTTGTAACACACTCGCCTATGACCCAGGTTCAAATCCCACTTACTACCATTGTGTCCCTGAGCAAGACACTTAACCCTGAGTGTCCCCAGGGGGGGACTGTCCCTGTAACTACTGACTGTAAGTCGCTCTGGATAAGGGCGTCTGGTAAATGCTGTAAATGTAAATGGGTATCTGGCAACGATGCCGTCCACCCTTGTTAAAAAATATCATATTTGGTATTCCGTATCCGTCCAGACCCTGAGAGTAAGACAGCGTCACTTTTTCTGAAAGAAAAAAGAAGGCTTTTGGTTCAATGTTTACTGGCATTGGCACCATTTTCATGAAAAGGTAAAGATGATGTTCCATCCAACTCTCCATGCTCGTTATTATTGGGGAAATATTGTTTGATGGGCATTAACGTACTCATTCATTACGTTGCTGTACTTTCGATGCACCACTGCGGGTTTTGCGGAAGCCGGCGATAATCAGCGACGGACAAATGCGAGTTCAAGGAACCGGTGGACATGTCTGATGCCAGGCACGTTTTTTTTTTTTTTTTTTTCTGTCTTTCTTCCTCTCTTTCTTTTCCAGATGCTTTTCCACTAAGCGTACGGGCTCTCGGCAGGCCTGGACACAAGACCCTAATACAGTCTTCCTAACTTAATGGCCGGCCTGGTATTGTCATTCCCCGGAACGCCGAGGGCCAAACACGGGAAAAAAAGGGAAAGAGAGGAAGAGAAATCACTCGAGACCGTCCCACAGAAGCCATGAAAAGACAAAAATAAGTATCGTGGCCACATGTGGAGGCATCGCGGGCTCTGCTCGGCTGAGTTTTATCAGGTCGGAGGAGTAAATATACGTATGATAGTATTTTGTACCAACAACGCGAGTCCGACAATATGGAGAGATGAATCGGAGAGGAGAGGAGAGGAGGGTAATACTTCATTCCACCGCCCGAAAGATCAATAAAAAAAAAACTGCTCACACACGCACACAAACAAATCTATATATTTCTACCGAGCTCCTAATCCTGCTCCATTGTTCTGCGAGCGAGGAAAGACGCGGCCACATGAGTCCCGCCAGTAAACAAAGGTAGAGCAGCACAATGGTGAGCAGCGTCTCTGCGGGCGTGAATCACTCCCCGCCAGCCGCCGGCGGGGAAGAGCCGAGGCACGTCAGCCCCGCGGCACAACGCTGCCAGCTGTTTCCCCAGCGCTCACACAGAGGAGGCCTCACACGCCAGGCGGGATGGTGCTGGACAGACCGGCACGCACACGCACACACACACACACTCACACACATATACATATACACTCACACACACACACACACACACACACACACATATACATATACACACACACACACACACACATACACACTCACACACACACACATATACATATACACACACACATATATACATATACACACTCACACGCACACGCACACACACACGCACACACTCACACACATATATACATATACACTCACACACACACACACACACACTCACACTCACACTCACACACATATACATATACACACATACACACACACGCACACACACACACTCACATATATACATATACACACGCACACGCACACACACACACACACACTCACACTCACACACATATACATATACACACACACATACATACACACACACACGCACACACACACACACACATACACACACACACATATACACATACACACACACGCACACATACACACACACTCCCACTACCCCGTATTTACACTCACACACTCCCACTACCCCGTATTTACACTCAAACACACACACACAAATTAATACAGACACACACTCTATCTGTCACATGAACCCAGATAAGCTTTCACTGTCATGTTTATACACTTACACACACACATTAACTCATGCTTTTTACATACTTATACATATAAAAAAATCTCTTGGACGCTCTCACACACACACACGAATCCTTTACACAGATACACACACTCTTTTAGTTACACTCACACACTCTCAAATTCTCTCGGTTTTACACACACACACACACACACACACACACACACACACACACACACTGCCATATTTACACAGACACACACTTTATGTTTAGAGATTTTGATGACCCAGGATGACAACTGTGCTACTGTTATAAACATGTAACTACATCCAGTCTGTCCTGAACCTAAACCCACCTCAACTACCCTAAGTCACACAAAACTACACACTCATATACAAGCACAAAGACACAATACAGTACAAATAAATACATAACAGCAATAACACACAATATTCACATACAGTATCTTCTGCCATGTGTAGCGCTTTCATTTAAATTTCATTTTAAAAAGTTGTTACATTAACATAAAACGTGTAGATCTTCCATTAAACGCAGAAACGGAGCAAAGGAACGTAGGTCTGGGCATCGCCTCTTCTGATTGGAGCACAGAGCAGGGCCGCATATTTGCCCCGTTCAGTCAGCCTGAAACGACGGAGCAGCCAAGCCGTTTCCTCCTATTCGCAGTCGAGCAGGTAGAGCCGTTCGGGTTTCTGTTTTACAACCCCGAGTGTGAGGAATGGCGTGGGGAGCGTTTCTTCTCCAGAATACAATGGGGAGCCCTCTTAAGCGGACTCGTAACGGCTAAATATTTATGAGTGCGGTAACTAAGTCCGACTCGTGGAAACAAAATCTTTAAAGACTCCTGGCAGACGCTTCTCGCCCGGGTCTATTAGCAGATAAACTCTTTTGTTCCTACCTAACTAATAATAGCGCCGAAGATGGAGGCTTTATTTATAGTCGCTTAACAAGCCCTTTATTCACTCGTATTTCCCGTGTTTACCTCCCTCCACACTTGTTCTGTCACGATGCCGTTTGTTCCGGACGTCTGAGGCAAAGACACACAAAGGCTGGCGACTGATTCCTTCTGGTCGGTGTCCAGCCGGACGGCAGAGCACCTGGAGGAGAGAGACAGGAGGGACCTGGCCTCTCAGGGGCAAAAAGACCTTTCGGAGAAACTGTCCTAACCAGCAGGGATTTTCAGGACTAGTATCGTCCTTGCGCAGTAACTCGAATTCAAATTCTGCACAGCAGCACAGCACACGGTGCACACAGTGAAATGTGTCCTCTGCATTTAACCCATCACCCTTGGTGAGCAGTGGGCGGCCATGACTGCCCGGGGAGCAGTGTGTGGGGACGGTGCTTTGCTCAGTGGCACCGGGATTCGAACCGGCAACCTTCTGATTATGGGGCCCCAAATAAATACATTTCCGGAGCCCCGCACACACACTCCTGGTGAGATACAGTGTGTGTTGTTGTGGATCGTACCCAGGACTCTGCCCCCCCCCCCATCACTGTACAAGTAGCTGCTAATTAGCTGCAAGGGAGGCTGGGAGTTTTTTTTTCATTTTCCGTGTGAAAAACCTCTTCAACTAAACGCTCACTCCAGCACATTGTGCGTTTTGTCTCCGACAGACATGCGCCTCTCGTCCACTCCTGTCCCCCCCTCCCATCTTTTTAAGAATAAGTGCCACCGAACAATGCTGCGGGGGCTAGAAAGTAGGCTGCGCGCGAGGGCTCCTTTGTCCCGGCCTTTGTGGACGCATGGCCAGCGTGGATCATCATCGGCCTGGCATAATGGCGGCGCACTCCGGGGCGGGCGAGGGCGGCCACCCAGCACTCGCCGAGGTGTCGGGCTCAATTACAAACTTTCATCACACGCACAATGAGGCGCGGCCCGTTTCTGCCGGGCGTGAAGAGCTCTTGGTAGAAACCAATCAGCACCGCATTAATGTAAAAAATATACATCTCATAGGTCCAAATATAATTTCAGGTTCGTCAGAAGAATATAAATACGCCGGTAAACCGCGGTAAAAATTAAATATTTTGTAACCAGAGGGTTAATTTGTCATTCCAGGATGTCTTATATTTTGGCCAATATGACATTTAATCGGTGAAAAAAACTGGTTATCAGGGTGCAGGAGCAATATTCCCAGAATTCCTGGTGATAGGTCTGCTGTGCCCTGGTACCTACACGACCAACTCTTTGTTTCCTGTTCTCTGCGTTGATCTAACCGAAAGTTTGTCCTGGTCTGCTGAAGGCCACCAGTGAAAAGGGAATTCTCCTGGCACGCGGGGAGGCCGTGCCGCTTTATTGCCCGGTAAATGTGGCACAGCCGACTCTGGGCTGGGTTTTCCTGCCTCGCGTGGGTGGGGGGTGGCGGCTGGGCATCAGCCGGCATTGCTGGCATGCGCTGCTGCAAAATGGCAGTGGAACGGTGCATTTACGTTTCATTTACATTACATTTAGAGCATTTATCAGACGCCCTTATCCAGAGCAATCAGTAGTTACAGGGACAGTCCCCTCCTGGAGACACTCAGGGTTAAGTGTCTTGCTCAGGAACACAATGGTAGTAAGTGGGGTTTGAACCGGGGTCTTCTGGTTCATAGGCGAGTGTGTTACCTGCTAGGCTACTACCACCCTATAAATTAACGTTAATACCACGACCATTCATTTACATTTACCAGACGCCCTTATCCAGAGCGACTTACAATCAGTAGTGACTGGGACAGTCCCCCCCAGGAGACACTCAGGGTTAAGTGTCCTGCTCAGGACACGATGGTAGTAAGTGGGGTTTGAACCTGGGTCTCCTGGTTCACAGGCGAGTGTGTTACCCGCTAGGCTAATTGAATCGTTATAGTTAGGGGGCGGTCTGGCCCGCGGAACGCACATCCACGTACCTTGAGCTCTCGGAAGAAGACGCTGCTCCTGGCCCACTCCACGATGGAAAAGAGCGTTTGGTCGGCCATTTTGCACATGAGGCCGAAGGTGTTGAGTTTCTCGTGCTTGCCGCGGCTGGCCTGCTCCTGCTGCAGGTACGCCAGGATCTTGGCCTGAACCTGAGGCTCGTCTGGCTCACACTTGAGCAGCTCGACAATGAGGTGGGGGAAGCTGGGGGGCGAGCCGCTCTGGTACGTGTCCATGTACGGGTAGCCCATGATGGACTCGGGCGAGCTGGTGTAAGGGTCCGGGTACTCGGACTTGATGGTGCGGCTCTGGAAGTGGCCGTAGGCGGCCGGGTAGCCCTGCAGGCCGCCGGCGTGGAGGGGCATGGCCATGCTGACGGGCGAGGTGACGAAGGGGCTGCGGTCGTAGTCGGCCGGCGGCAGCGCCGCGTGGCTCAGCGGCAGGCCCTTGGAGGCCGAGTGGATGTTCTGAATGGCCGAGGAGATGGTGAGGTCCGTGGGGACGCTCTGCATCACCTGGCTCATGGCCTCGATCTTCAGGCCGTTGGCCCGGATGAGCGCCTTCTTCTGCTGCTTCAGAGCGCGGTCCCGCTTGTACATCGGGCCGAACTTGTTGCGTCCGCCCCGCATGCGGTCCGCTCTCACAGCTTCGGGGAAGAGGTGGAGGAACGCATGAGTTACCACATGTTGAAAATGCACATTTTACAGGCACAGATCTGGCAACAATTTTTACAAATGCCTATAATTTTAGAATGTAAAGCTTTGGTAAAATGCTCAATTTAAAAAAAATTAATAAAAAGATGCAATGCCAAATATAGATATTTTCAATACTGATCATAACATTAATTTACAATTCAACACAAATATGTTTGAATCTTAATGGATTCCAAAAGAGCAAAATGGCAACAAATGAAAGTGTTAATAATGAAATTAGAAACGAGAACCCAAAGAGCATCAAATTTTAATCAGTACAGCTAATGAGATCACTTCTCTGTGTAAAACAGACTATCTGTGATCTCCACCACAAGAACACGCCTTCTTGTCCCGTTTCTTTTTTTTTTTTTTTTTTTTTTGTCTGTTGGGGGCATTTTTTAATTATTCATCCTTAATTAATCCTCTCTATCGCACGTCTGTGGAACAGGGCTGTCAGCAGATGAATGACTAAAGGAAGAGCGAGAGAAAGAAAGAAAAAACACACTCTCTTCCCATCACGCGTCCACACACACACACACACACACACGGCCCCCAGGACCTGGTCAGCATGAGACCACTACACCCTGTTAACACTCCCCCAAAAAACACGGCCCTGCGAGGAAGCCCCGAAATAAATAAATAACATCAAGTAATTAAAAGGGGTCCCGTGCAACATCTGCCTTGGGAGTAAATTTAATGGCCCCTGTCGCAGCGGTCGCTGTCGCCGAGCCCGACTCCGACTGCACACACACTCACACACACACACACGCAGAGTCAGACCGACAAGCCCCCCAAGTGCTGGAGGTGAGGTGTGGGTGATTCGAGGAAAAAAAAAAAAAAAAAAAAGGGATTAATGCCACGATTAATAATTTATCACTTAAAAAAACAGACAGGAAAAATGGAAAAGGGGGAAGGGGGGGAGAATAAAATAAAAAAAAGAACGTGCATCTGCTTCACATGGTTGTAGCGACTCCAACTATTTACGATTCAGAGCAACAGGGTAATTAATGAGCTTAAAACTAATAGTCGGCCCATTTGGGAAAAACACAATGAGGTCTGGACCCGTGCGTCTGATCAGGAATCCGCTTCTTTTTTTTTTTTGCCTCTCTAATTAAACAAGGTTATTGGCATGCGCGCCGTATAGGCCTGTCTGCGGCGGAGAGAAGCCACTCTCGGCCCCTCTCTCTCTCTCTGCTCAGGCCGCCGCCGCTCATTGGCTGATTTATGTGTGTTTAATATACAGGAATATTAAGCGCGCGGACCTGAGCACCCCTGTCGGGTGGCGGCATATTAACGGCCCTCCTGGCCGCGTCCTGACACCCTGTTTGTCACGTCCCCGGGAGTGTGCCGCGCCCGCGGCCCGCGTGAATACCTATGATACCTGTGCGTAAGTGATGGCGCGCCGGGCCGCTGGCGAGCGGCTCTACGAGAACCCCCGGTCCGTCGCTGACAGGTCAAGGCCCCCGTACGCATGTGTGTCCAACTAGAAAAAGAGTCTCGTGTCTCCATGCTTTTCTCGGAATAAAAGGGCGGGTTGGTAAAATACGTTTGGATAACGGGACAAAATTAAAAAAATAAAATGAAATCTCCCTGATAGTGGCAAAATGTTTGGAACAATAATGCCGTGTGTCACGGTGACTGATTTGTCCGGGCACCGTCCGTGTCATTCAGATAGGCCCAAAACACACAAACACACACACGCACACACACACACACACACACACACACACACACACACACACAGGAATCCTGAGAAATCGGGCCCGGCGCGGTGACAACTCCTGGAAGACGAGAATTCATGGCCCCGGCAGATCGCTGCAGGGACCTCGCGTCCCGTCCCCGTCCCCGTCCCCGCGCTGGGTGAGCTGTAAAGTGGCAGCGCCGAGCATTCCGCCCCGCGGCCTTCGCGTGATTAATAGTAATTACGCCGAGCGCGTCGTGGAGCGGCCTGCCATGCTGCCGCTTGGTACGGATAGGGCGGGGCAGGCCGGGGCGGGGGGGGGGAGGGAGTGTCGCGGGAGGCGCCGGTACCTTCCAGCTTCATGCCGACCGTAAGGCACTTCTGGAATCGGCAGTAGGGGCAGCGTTTCCGCTGCGTCTTGTCGATCTGGCAGCTCTGGTTCTCGATGCACGTGTAGCGCTTGTTGTTCTGGACGGTGCGCTTGAAGAAACCCTGTCAGAGGCGGGAGGGGCAATTAAAGACGTCAGGACCGTCAAAACATGAAGACACCATGGACAGCGGACACAGAAACACAGACCCCGCCCGCCCCGCCCCAACTTCTCAAAAGTGTCTCCTACAGACGTCTAAAGCAGAGAGACTTTTTCATGCATTCTAGAATGTTCTAACAACTGTAAAATACCAAAAAAAGGGAATATCAGAATTCAAATACATACATTTACAGCATTTATCAGACACTCTTTACCAGAGCGACTTACAATCAGTAGTTACAGGGACAGTCCCCCCCCCCCCAGAGCAATTTAGGGTTAAGTGTCTTGCTCAGGGACACAATGGTAGTAAGTGGGGTTCGAATCTGGGTCCTCTGGTTCACAGGCGAGTGTGTTACCCCACTAGGCTACTACCAGCCTCTCTCCTGCGGCACGACTCCCCACCGCCCAGACGCACTTTTTCATGCCTAAAGGACACAGGAGTGCGTAAAATGCTCAGTAAAGTCCGATCCATAATTTACACGGAGTTGCGAGGGTCCACCAGCGGCGGGGGCTCCGGGTCCCGTCCGTCCTGCAGGTTATTACACTCGCCCCCGCCTTTATTAAGCGCTTTGTTACATTTACATGGGACGAAGGATAGAAAAATGCACATTTCTTAATGGCTCCTTTACATAACCTGTAGACAACTTTCCACAGAACTCCCTGCTCGGTAAAGCAGGGTAAAGTTTAGCAGACTGGTACTGCCCGTCCAAACCGCCTCTATATTTGGGTATTTGGGGTCAAAGGTGACAGAGCGAACGAGGCAGGCAGCCACATCGCTCGTATTTGTAAAGCCGACAGCAGACTTTGAAATCAGACCAGCGGCCATGACGTTAATGCGGCACCGGCCGGCGGCCGCAGCACGAACACACACCGTGCACGAGTCCGGCAGGCGTGAGGGACGTTTAAAAAAAAATAATTTAATCAGCCATTTCTAATCTGAACACAACTTCTCATACAGGAAATAGTTTCGGAAGTCCAGAGGAGTCGGGACGTGCGAGATGTTGGGTTGGCTCGTGTGAGGTCCTACCTTGCAGCTCTCGCAGGTCAGGAGGCCGTAGTGGTATCCAGAAACCTTGTCTCCGCACACCGGACACATCTCGTCCAGATCTTCGTCGTACGAGTAGTCCATCATTTTAAACTGGGGGGCTGTGGAGAAGCACAGACACATCAGCACACACACACACACACACACGCTTCCTATTCTGTCCGAATATCCCATATGAAGTAAAGGTGTTGGCAGGAAGAACGTCACGGCTTGTCAGACGTCAGTCTCGCCGCGTATCAAAGCCATCAAACAGCCTGAAAGGCATAAATAAGAACGGCGCGTCGTGATTGGTCGGATTGAAACCGACCGCAGGCTCCGTTGTCGCGTTAATTTAGAGACAGTTACCGTTATGCGGCTTCTGCGGTATTTATTTCTCAAGTCGTCCCCAGGTCACATTTCGGCGACGTACATAAAGTTTTTCTTTCGAATGTGACATGCCTGTGGCGACCAAAAAAATAAATAAAAAAAACGGCGTTTGAAATTTAAAATGAACAAAACCGGCGCTGTGAACAATATAAAAAAATATAACAAAATATGTGGAGGCTTCGGGGTGGAATTCAAACGCGCAACAAGTTAAAAATGGAAATAAAAAAATAAGATTTGCCCCGACAATTGATTTCTTCCAAAACTTTGGAGCGAGAAACAAAGTTTTACGCGAAAATCCCCGCTCGTCGACGTCGGTCTGCACCGACCTGAAAATGAGGGGAAAAAAATTAAAAACGTATTAAAAAAAACAAAAAAAAACGAGAATCCTGTCGCGTCGATTCCGATTTATAATCGATGCGAAGTTCTGCTCCGGCCTGGAGAATCTCGGGCAAAATTCCCACCTGCACCAAAAACCCGGATTTTTTTTTGCATGGAATTCTATTAATTCGCATTTATTAAAACCGACCGCAGCCGCGACGTCTCCGCACGATTACGTTTTATATTCTGTATGGGACAGGGGGGAAAAGACTTCTCATTATATACTCGGCCATTTTATCCAGCTACATTTTACAGCGCTCTATAAAATAATAGTAGAATAATAGTAAAATGTTATTTTATATACATGTATATATTTATATATATTTATATATTTACGAGGACAAATCAGGACAGGACAGCGATTTCGTAACGACGGGAAGATCTACCGGCCTGTAAAAACCACACGATAAATTATTAATGCGGCCGTTTCACAAGTTAATGCCCCGTCTGATTATCTGGAGACGCTCCGCTCGGGGATCTCCTGCGATTTATTTTATTATGATTCTTACAGCTTTTAAAATTATATATATGTGTGTGTGTGTGTGTGTGTGTGTGTGTACAGTATATGCAACCCTCGTAGAACTTTTTCTTATTGTTTTCGTTGCTTTCCTCTGTAACGGAGCGGGAGGTAACACGGACCGCGGGGAGCCTCGAACCCGCCTCGCCCCTCGGACCCTTTACCTTGCATGTTGGCCGCCACGCGGCCCTGCTCTCCACGCGATCGCGCGAGTCCCGGCGGTTCCGTCTCCGCTTTGGGCAGCATGACAGCCGCGCTGCGCTCAGGTGGAGGGTCGGCGCGCTCCGGCGGGCCACCTGCGCGCCACCGGGACGTCGGGGGGGGGGGGGGGACCCGGTCGCTACTGCCGCCCGGCCGCCGCGAACTTCATGCTCCCGGAGAGGCGGTGTGGAAGTAAAGTTCGCCCCCTCCCTCCCTGCGCAGCCTGCCGTGCGCCTCGCTCCGGCTCCTGGCGTGCGCGGTTCTGCGGAGCCATCCTGCCCCGGCCGCCGCGTTTAGCCCGCGCTGACGCGGCGGCGGCGGCCAATCGGCGGCCGGCTCGGCGCGTGACGTCACGAGGCTTCGGCCAATGGCGGCGCGGCGCGGATCGGCGCTAAACGAACACGCCGGTACGAAGCGGGGACGACGCGCGTCCGGCCAGCGGCGAGCCGCGCTCGCGCTCCGGTTTTGAAAGTTCGTCGAAGGAAAAGGTAGACACGACGCGACACGCCAGAACCGGCCTTATTATCGCAAATCTTTTAATCGGCACCAGTGGAAATAAATCGGCCTTTTTCGTGGCTGCGACGATACGTCGATTTGGTTGAACTTAGTCCGCGAACTCGGGAGCCGAGCGCACCGGCGGCGAACACGATTGGATGATTGCGGGCCAGGGGGCGGGGCTTTCGTTTACTTCTTGGTCGCTTTTTTTTCCCGGAATGATAATAACGAATAAAAAATGTGGAGAAAAAAAGCGACCAGAGCGCAGAGCGGCGGTTGCCATAACGACAATATGTTCGTCGATTACCGTCAATGTCGCATATCGACTTTATTGCTGATGTTTTATGTCGCACTTGCGCGTGAATAGCTGGGACGCAGCAGCTTTCAGCCGCGCCACACCTCACAGGTGAAATAGGAGGGATTTTACAAATGAAATGTGACATTTAGGATTGTCGCTCAAAATGTCGTGCTTGTAACGTCTTGTCAATTACAACACAATTACACGGAATTGCAGGCTTTTCTTTTGATGCCAATCGGGTGGTAATATTTTACAAAGTTCGTTTTTTATTTTTTTGCGAACTACAGAGCGGTAAATGAACAGATGAATTAATTGATTTAATGGGAAGTGGCGCGCGACACTCCCATCACCGGCTAATTAGACGAAATTAGCGGGAAGCGCAACATATGATTTTAACTATTGTTTTTTTCATACATATTTTAATGTAAACGCGCGCCTTAAAATACTATACATAATTCACAAAGAAAATTATTACGATCTTTGATTTACGCAAAGCCGTCCCGTAATGCTTCGATTAAATAGATCTGAGAAATTTGCCCTCTTCGCGTCGTGAAATGTACAGACACTTCTGTGTAAATCTGAGAAATAAAAGGCCCGCGTTACCTTTTCACCTCTCAACTTGGAGGCAGCCATCTGTCCCAGAAACCCAAAAAGAAAAGGAAACGGCGCGGAGATATACGGGCCGCGGGGAAATGTTTAATTATGCCTAATTATCGCAGTGCGCGCAATCGATGGGAGATCAATGCGGATCCGTCGATTTGATCAGAAGGCCGATGGCGCTACAGTAACGGGTGGGGTGGGGTGGTGGGGGAGGACACGCTTTTGACGTCCGCTGTCCACCGCTCTGGGACATCACCTGCACCCCCCCACGGGCAAAAACAAAGACATGAAAAAAAAAAAAAAAAAAAAAAAAAAGTTAGTACTTCCCACTAATTTGACTTGGAGAATGAAGAAGAACCCCCCCCCCCCCCCTCCCCCATATTATTGTGACCTGCGCTCAGTCAGGACTCGTATCTCGCAGGCAATAATCGGGAGTCTTCGAAAGACGCTCCGCGCTGATAGGCTGCGGGCGGCCACGTGACCAGGGGACGGGCTCGATAACGGCCTGTTATAAAGTGACACACGGGCAGATAAGGCGAGCTGGCAGATAGTACCGGTGGAATGATTAACCTGTCGGGGAAAAGTGGGCCAAAGTAAAAAAAACAGACTCTCCTTTCATCTGCGTTCCGTTTCGAGGGGAAAATGCCCAGTGGAGAAATGTATAATCGTGATGGCCGAGATGCAGTCGGAAGGCGAAGTGTTGCACCACGCCGGCACCCGGTGGGAGTTTTCACAGACAAGCTCCTCCGAATGAACCAGCCAGACGTTTTAACACCAACGTGACCTTTCAGCCTTGCGCTGACCCCTGCAATAACGACCGCCATCTTCGCTCAAAGGTGTAACCGGTGATGTTACGCACAAAAGGGCCGTTTCTCGGCGGGCAGCGAGACGCTACCTTGTTGACGGTGCCACTCTAACTTTGGGGTCAAGAGATAAAAACCCTCCGGGGAGGAGTGGCTCGATCAAACACAGGGCCCTTTGACGGTGGCGAGGGACACGGCGACAGAGCGAGTTCTGGGCCCGTCGCTGGCATCGATAAACGTAGAGCCCCCCCCCTCCCGACCGTCCCAACGCGAGGAGCTTTACGGCGGGAAGAAACAGGGTGAAGCGCGCCGTGACAGGGGTCAGGGTTTACCCATTAAATACATTACATACGGTTAACATTAAAACAGCGCAGAGGTTCTCATATCAAACACACAGGTTAAGGCATCCATGCGTACCGGGTTTATCATGCAAATCACCGATAGGCTACAAAAGAAGCATGGAGTGCGTCTCCAGTGAAACATGGTGAATATTGTGAGAAAGTTGTTTAATTCATCGACCCTTCACCCCCCCCCCCCCCCGAGGCGATGAAACGTCCGTGAAATGAACGAAAACCAGCGGCCTTTCGCCACGAGAAGTGTGGCGGTGGGGGGGACAGTGGAAGGGGCGGGCTGAGAAAGGGTAAACAGCGCGGAGCCTGGGAAAGGGATGCGTGCGCAGTGGCAGCTCTGAGTCATGTGCCGCTTTATCAGGTATTGTACACGGGGACACCTCTGCCTGTGTTTATTCTAGCATTCCTGTCCCGGACAGGGACCGGCGTGACTCAGTGTGGCGCGCCCGTTTCCCAGCGTTCCCGGAATGCCGCGGCTCGGGCCGTCTCCCGCGCGGCTCTGAGCGAATGCATGTTCCAAAAAAAAAAAAAAAAAAGAACAGAAGGAAAGAAGCGGGGGGTAAAAACAAGAGAGAGAAAGAAAGCCACGGTGCCCAACGACTGCTGCATCCATTAGCGGGTCAAGCGACAGTCATTGTTCATTACTTCCTATATGCCTCTGTTTTCAAGCGCTTGGAGGAACAATAGTCGCCGCTGCTGTCAGGTGGTAGGAGTTCGGAACCAAAACAACGGCTGCCGAACGGAGAGGCCGCGCTCAACCTCCGCCGGGCCTTATCAGCCACAGTCAGCCTCGGTCGCGGCTACCGCCTGGGAACGGCCGGCCTGCGCCGCTCGGGCCCGTCCGACTTGATGGCGATTTTCCTCCTCGGTGGATTTAAATGCCTAAACAGCTGTGGCAGGAATGTCAGATTTGCGGAGCGCATTGTGTTCGGATGCGGCGTCTCCGTCGTTGACCAGAGGGTTAAAAAAACGTCCCTCGCCACGAAAAGCATGTCGAGTTGAATGCAGACATGGCGCCGGTCAGCAAAAGTCCCTTATGAGGCGCAGTAGCAGTTAATGGAAGGAATGGAATAGGGAATGGGATTTCTTTACATTTACAGCATTTACCAGACGGCCTTATCCAGAGCGCCTTACAATCAGTAGTTACAGGGACAGTCCCCCCCTGGAGACACTCCAGGGGACACGATGGTAGTAAGTGGGATTTGAACCTGGGTCTTCTGGTTCACAGACGAGTGTTTTACCCGCTAGGCCACTACCACCCAGAAGATTCTTTTTGTTCCCTGTTCAATTGGGTGGCTGGAATGTCGGATTTCTACACTTCCTGCCTCAAGGTGTACAGTTGTAGCCAACGGCGATCCCGGGAATTCAACAGTCACGGTCACTGATATTCCGACAAGGAAAGATGTTGGGCTTGTTCAGGGGTCGGCAACCCGCGGCTCTTTCATCCTGACACTGTGGCTCCCTGTTGCTTTGGAAAATAAATAATTATAAATATAATATTTAATAATATAAATAAATAATGTTTTTTATTCTTGTTTTTTTTTTATTGTAGTTCGAAATCTGAAGGTTGTTGTGAGCTGTGAGAGTGAAGTGATTGTCATTGCGAAACACTGCAGCACAGCACATGGTGACACAACGAAATGTGTCCTCTGCTTTTAACCCGTCACCCTTGGTGAGCAGTGGTCAGCCATGACAGGCGCCCGGGGAGCCGTGTGTGGGGACGGTGCTTTGATCAAAGTTCGGGATTTGAACCCGCAACCTTCTGATTACGGGGCCGCTTCCGTACCCACTAGGCCACCGCTGCCCCATAACATTAAAATGCTCAAAATAAGCAACACAAATGCCGCTTCAATGATTCCGGTGAGACGTCCGACACAGAAGAAGGCCCGCGGGAGCCCGTATTTGCCGTATTTGCCTTCTCAACCGCTGTGCAGTAATAAAATTTCACATGCAACACACCAGCCTGTTTTTATTTGTTTCTTTTTTTTTATACATGGCATAAAAGTAAAAAAAAACTGTTCATGCCGCATTAATGTGGCGCTGGAGCCCACTGAAACATGGTCACCTTCACCGCCTGTGGTGCCGCGCGGCGCGACGCTAATGACACAGAACCGCTAACGGGGTTCTAATAGGTTTTTCTTCCGGACGTGTCAGGAACACCGAGAGACCCTCTGGCCAAGGCCCGAGCCACGCCGGCGTCCGCAGAGCGTTGCTAATGATCAGCGCGCCGCGTTGTAAAATCCATTCCGCCGCTTTCAATTAAGGCCCTTTGTTGTCTCAATTCGGCACCGTAATAAAAGTTAACTGCACCGAGTCGGGCCGCAATCAATTAATCGGACAGGTGAGTTGACAAGACCCCCCCCCTCCCTCGCTTTATGGCTCGGCGGGCGAATAGCGAGCCCGGCAGGCTCGGGCAAACAAATGTTGTCTTATGATAAGACCCCCCCCCCGAGCATACTTCGCCGAGGGAGGGGGGCCAGCCGGGGGGGGTGGGCTAAATGTTCCCGTGTTTGCCCAGCACTTGGCCCAAGACGCGGCCCGCGGGGCTTCTTATTGCTCCGGGTCCATTTGCCGGGCCCCGCTCTTTGTCCGCTCCCTCCGTCTTCAAGGGCCGCCATTGTGTCGGGAGCGCCGCGGGCTGACGTCGGGCAAATACTTTGCTCTAACCATTAACACGCCGACACTGTTTACACGGCGCGGCCCACAGGAATGGCGTTTATAGTCCCGGGCCGTTTCAATCGAGCAAATCGCTTCCCTTCTCGCTGTCTTGGCTGAGGTCACCTCCCCGACCTCAGATGAAGAGCACGTGGCTGCGAGTGTGTCACATTTCACAGCGCACTTGTGCCTATTTCATTCACCTTTTACATTTACGGCGTTTACCAGACGGCCTTATCCAGAGCGACTTACAATCAGTATTTACAGGGACAGTCCCCCCCCCGGGAGACACTCGGGTTAAGTGTCTTGCTCAGGGACACAATGGTAGTAAGTGGGATTTGAACCCGGGTCTTCTGGTTCATAGGCGAGTGTGTCACCCACTAGGCTACTACCACCCTCATTTTCTCGTGACGCGTTATATTAAATACCTGCTCCGGTTGTAAACGCCGCTGTAGGAGTGCGGGTGTTGGCGTGTTCGGGACGTGTGTGCGTGTCTGGATGTGCGAGGCGTGTGATGCGGTCCAATTAACGGCCCTCTAAACCGAGAGCCAATCATTAACCCATTAGACTACCAGCAGCCTCCACGGGCCCCTCTCCCGCAGGAAGAAACGTGAAACCGGAGCAGCCGCTGTGGAAATTCTCATCTCCGGCGTCTCTCCGGCGTCTCTCCCGCGTCCCCCTTGCGTCTCGCAGCGAGACCCACAGTCTGCGACGGTGTTGAACGGATTCCCAGTCGCGAACTGAAGCATTTCGTTGTTTAAAACGTTGGGTTTCTGTTGGTTTTAAAGCAGCTGTGAACAAGACACCCAGACTTGTGCCACCCCGGGCCTGACAGCTTGGACATCAGACTGTCTGGAAGCTGCAGGGGAACGACGGAAATTTGGACCGGGATTTCGGGGATCGGGACCGAATCTGAGCCTGGCTCGGGCTGTATATTTTTCAGAGCTAAGCAGCTGCACGCAACAGATTTGGTCGGGCGGGACCACCCACCGCCCGCCCCCCCCCCCCCCCCCCCCCCGATATTAATTAGAGCCTCCCTCTGAGGTGGCTTCTGCGGTGGAGGACACCTGTGAACTTCGAGGCGGTGCGTCACCGAGAGGAAGAAGGGGCAGGAAGCCTACGTGGAGACAACAACCAGATCTTCAGCATGTGTTCCTGATGCCGCTGTGTCAGGAAAATTGTTCTTAAATGCAGAGTTAAAAACTGTTGAATGAGGAAAACGTGCATTTGCACAATGTTTCTTCTCTCCACTCGTAGGACTGTGGTGTGGAGGGCCCTGCGATTTTGGGCCCTGGGCCCGGCAGTGAAATATATGAAACATTTTACTGGAATCCAACTGGATATAAATGGCGGTTCAATCTATCTGGGCAGTAGTCTAAAGGCTTTATGGGGGGTTTGAGGTGTTTTACCTCATGTAGACACCAATAAATCTGTCACCCGGAAAAATCCGTCTCCCACCTCCGACCGGGGAACAAATTGTGGCTTTCAGGGGGAAAAGAAGTGACCTGTCAGCCGCTCCGATTTATCATCTGGACAAAATGGTCCCGATCCTTTCTGCTGACCAGCAAGAACCCCCAACCCCCTTCATCCATGCCCTGCTCCCGCTGCTAAGCAAATTCAGGAGAAGCAGCAGTGTATTGTGGTATTTATTGTGATAATTTTTTTTTTTTTGGAAATGTATTTTAGAATCAACCCTTGACTGATGAATGGATGTGTGTGGGAAGACTGGATGAGACAACTGGAGGAAAGATCATAACTGAGCGTGGCTTCCATGTTTGTCCAAGTAATGTGTGCGTTTGCTTGTAATTTTGACAACCAAATTGGTCTCACATATATAAAGTAGGTGGAAAATTATAATAATCTAGCAAACGACTTATTTACAAAAAAATTATAATAATTAGAAAAACTAAAAATATATGTTGGTTTCTGTATAGAAAATACATGCTTGCACTCAAACAGCATTTATGGAATGGGATAAGATTTTTAAATATATACTGTAATTACATAGTTACAATAGTATTAATTATTGTATTGTCTGCCAAATGCCCTAAATGTAAATGTATTAATTACAATCTGATTTATAATGATGTTAAAATGTATGTTCTTGAAATAAAATTGCCCATTTTTATCATTTACTATGTTTATTTCTTAATATGCTGTGGATGCATTTTTTTCTCCCATTAAATGTGTGTGTGTGTGTGTGTTTGTTTTTAATATGAAGGGCATTTGATGATTGAATTCAGATGAGCCCTGAAGCTCCCCTCAGGAACATAAACGCCTGTACTATCGACCCCTTGGCCATTTCAGCCTCATGTACATATTGGCAGCCTTTCTCTGTCAGCACATTTAACCTATTTAAATATTCAATTGGTGTCAACATTCATTTCTCTTAATTCCTATGATGGCATTTGTGCCAATGGATCTCACACCGTGCATTAATGCTAATATTGCCGGATGTATGAGAGTATATTTTTGTCAACCAGTTCACCGTTCCTCTCAAAAATACACAAACACCTACATTTATCTGTTTCTGTTATACCTGTCACTGTAGTCTCGTCTACCATGCCCAATGTCACTGTTCCACAGGTTAAATGGTCGAGATCAAAGATTTTCTGAGATTTGGTTGGGAAAGGACGGCGACTCTCCACTGTTTGGGGACAATGTGACAGTGAGACGTCCATCTCGCTTACATTTAGGAGCATCAGTATTTTCAGACGGATTAAACCATGTAGCACAGCAACTGGTCCTAAACACAACTGCCAGTGGGTCCTACAATTGGCTTAAAAAATCTCCATGTCCTTCCGCTCTGATCTGGTTTACATCTGAGCTCCCCTCCCGATTCCTCATACAGCACCATTCTCACCCTGCCTCCTGCCAATGTGTCTACCGTGGGGTATAGGGGACAACTGTCTCACTCACGACATCTGTACCTTTAAACCCCAACTCAGAACACACCTTTTCAAAATTCGTTCTGACCCGGAGCCTGTTTTTACATTTTTACTCATTCAAGCTTCAACGTGTCCTTGAAATTGCTTGAAAATGTATTTTTTTATCGGTGTTGTGAATAGTGATACATCAAAATAAATTCCTAAAAGATTATGTTCATTAAATTTTTTGGATTTTTAGGAAATTCGGTATTCGGTCTCTGTATTATGCAGAGCCGTAATTTCATCATTCGCCCGCTGGAGATGTGAAGTCTCACATTTTAAACACACACAGGAAAACACACAATATGTGTGGTGTGTGCTGCCGAAGACCATGTGGAATCTGGAAGCGAGACGTGTGATAAGCGGGCGTAACGTCTCACTCTGCCGCGGAGCCCCGGACCTGAGCACAGGCCGGCCGTGATGAATTGGCCGCTCACCGATGGCTGCCAATAAAGCACATATAAAGGAAATAAACAGAACTTGTTCTCAATGGCAGGTATCTGGGAAGATCAATCAGAGTAACAGCCAATAATAAATGGATCATGCCTCTGTGTTTTTAAAACCCATGGCAGATGTATTGAATGGTAAACCTTGTGTTGGAGAAAATAGAGCTTTATTGATCAGGAAGAACTGAAGAGTGGGGGAGAGAGGGAGGGAGGGAGGGAGGGAGAGACGTCCGGACGTCCAGGAAAATGATGCTCTTCGTGGATTTTTTATAGACTCATCGCAGCCATAAACTGAGATGGCGCGGCGCGTTCTAAATAGACGGGCGCGATAATGATGGCCATTATACAAAATATACGACTTGATAACTCTTCACAGACCACTCACGGTCTAAAGATCATCATCGACTGACTTTATTTGATATCAAAAGCTTTAGAAAGCGGGGATCTTTTCCTTTTGCCTCTCCGGGATAAATGATTTTTCTCGTGAGAGCAGCACGCAGCTGAGGGATTTCACTGCGGACTGGTCCGGCACCAATTTAAACACACGGGTCCTCAATTTAAAAAAAAAGGAAAGAAAGAAAGTCAGAAATTCTGGTTTGCAGAGCGGTGTGGTCTCAAAATACTCTGACTGTGGCCAGACAATTAAGGATGTAGGTGTGGCAATAGGAAGAATGTGGAAATCGGATCCATGGTGAAAAAGCCCAGCCCACACCCTGCAGACGGGGCTTCCTGTGGATGCCACACGAGGCCGTGGGCGCCGTGTGAGATGCGAGGGCTTTTCCTCCATTGTTTGGCCGCGCTCGGACGGGTCCCTTTGGGGAGCGGAGCCCTGAGTTTCCCCATTTCGCCTTCCTCTCGCTAACCTGCAGGAACACCAGTGGGGACAAATTCATCAAAACACATGACATTCCTGGTCTCGGGCTGTAGATCATGAATATGTAATCCCGTCAGCTAATTTCCACAAAGCAGGGGCCTTCCAATATGTTTTTCGCATAGATAGAAGGATACGGAGGTAATTGATGGGCTGATAGCACCATAAACCTGACAGGAAGATGTGTGGCCCGAAACAGGAAAAGGGGCACCAAGTTCAGCCGAGCCAGATCCTCTCAGGTCATGCCGACATCCTCCCTCCCAACTTGCCGCTTGTTGACACGAGCAGGGTGAATCTACAAAAAGTAAAGGAAGGAAAATATGTTCTGTACTTTGTATAATTTGTCCTAATACATGTCTCCACAGAACAAAAAGAACAGAATTATGTTTTCTGACCTCTGTCTCGACTAAACTCCCTATTGTGGGACAGGGTTGAAAGAATTTAAACATTTTTATCCATTGTAATGTAGTTCAATGACGACCAAAATAATGTTTAAATGACTACTGTTAGTATTAATAAGTGGAAGAGAACCCAGGCTGCACATGACTATGTTAATGTGGTTAATGTGTTAAAGGGTGGTAGTAGCGTATGAACCAGAAGACCCTGGTTCGAACCCCGCTTACTACCATTGTGTCCCTGAGCAAGACACTTAACCCTAAACTGCTCCAGGGGGACTGTCCCTGTAACTACAGATTATAAATCGCTCTGGATGTAAATGTAATGCCCGTTCAACGTTGAAACAACGCTTCATCCCAATGGTTGCAAAAATAATGGCAATGAAATGACAGATATTATGATTATATACAACATTTATACGACATTGTGTAAAAAGTTTCTAAACATACCTGTAGAAGCTGCCAGCATCCTGGGGAACTCCACAAGCTGTTGATAATCAGAAGTTTGTCCAGATATCAGAGAACTTTTGCTTTCCTAACATCTGAATGGACCTTCAGCGTGTATTGAACTTTCTTTTTCTTGTCATTTGTTACCTGTACCTTAGCATCTGTTTTGAAAAGGAAAAAGAGGTAAATTGAGTCATCGCTCAAAAGCACGGGTGATCTTCTGAGGCGCCTCAGATAGGAACATCTGTAATGGCGCTCTCAACCTTGACTTCTGAAGGCTCCGCCGCAGACCACGCAAGACTCTCAACTTATTGCTCCCCTGAATCGGTCTGCGCCGCATCCGGGTCGATGGGTGGCTGGTTATAGAGCGGCACCAGGACCATGGCAGCATCTAGCCAAGCAGCCCCATCAGAATTCCTTTCGCAAAAACCCAGACGGGAAAGACATGTCTCTACGTCTCTCGGTTTATAGGCCTCTTCACTGCGTATGTAATTATTTAGCTGTCTCGCCACGTCCAAGTTTCCTGTAGTTCCGCGATGATTAATTACACGGTGCTTGAGTTTCAGGCATATATATTCCATACAATTACGCAGTTTATGTGGGCTACATTTTTCGGTGCCTCGCCGCGCATTGCTGGAGATTTGTAGGGCGGTCGGATCTATTAAGAGCCGGCTGTGTGTTTTTGTTCTTACGAGGTCCCACTCTCACGATACTTTCCCACTGAGAGGCTGCTGAAAGTTTGACTGAGCTGCCTGCATCCGAACGCGTCAACAGGACCCCCGCCTCCCCCCGAAGAAGGCACCACCCAGCCGCCATCATCGCCGTTCGTCGGAGAAGCGGCCCGGCGGACCGCTGCGGCGAGGCATTTCCTGCAGGTATCAATAGGTTTAACATGTCCCGTCCTCTCGTTTCTCAACCGGGCCACGCCACCCCACACCCCACATAAAACACATCATCGCGCTGGTCCTCGCAGAGCCGCTGATGGACCTGCCGAGGACCGGGGGGCCTGTGGAGGACAAATGGAGGTGGGGAGTCACACAACGGCTCATCACACAACACCCTCACATGACCGTCGACCGCTCTCTCTATCGTCCTCAATCGGAGCGCCGCTGGATTTCGAGGAGACACCCTGGAATTGCGGGCTGCTGGCTCAGCATGGCGAGCTTTTCTCAGGAAATAACTGTGGACCTGATGGAGGGTGCGGGACGCCGTGCGCCCACAACACTCTGTTTAAGGGGGGAAAAAAAAGTAGAGTCACTTCTAAAAATTGATTTCTGCCGAGTATTTCCTAATTATTCATGAGCGTTCTCTCTTTTTGGAGCTCGGGGTGTTTCGGCCGCGTCATCTGGCCACTTTCACACACCGATAAGTGTTACGACACACAGGAGCCTGGCTGACACTGCACTGTGCAAACTTTACTTTACCCATCATGCACTCTGTTGCCTCACATTTTCAGAAGAAACTGAAACTCAGCGCTGCTTATTTCGTGCGCATCCAGCCGCCCTTGTGGACGGCCTGGTCTACTTCCTTTAGGTGTCGGTCCATTTTGATGTTCTAGTGTGTGTTTTATGACACCGTAGAGCTCAATTTGCACCCTTTTTAACCAAATTACCCTGTGGCACATCAACGAAAGTAAAACCTGCCCGGGATCATGAGCTCTCCAATATAAAACGGGGAGGCGGGAGGTTGCATTTAATTGCGCAGCGTGGCCTGAGAAGAACGACACGTGCTGCAATCTGCAGTCCTTGGCACGGCTGCAGCCTGAGCCTCCAGAAAGGAGGAGGAGGAGAAAAAAAAAAAAGCGCCAGAAAGACCTGGGGGCCGGTGAGAAAGTCCAGATTCAGTCCTGCCGACCGCAGAGGGTTTCGGGGATTATATCGAGATTACTACGTTTCAAACTTCATCTTGCGGCTGAGGCTTACATAAATCAGGAGCGAGGAGCGGCGGCCCAGCCTGTGCTCATTAGCTGCTCGACTGGAGCAACAAAGTTCATCTCTCACTCCGGAGTAAGCCATTTCACCGGCCACATTATCTGCTTATTACTAGAACTGTGGACAACACGTTCGCTGTGAAGGAATAAAATGACATTTCTGCTAAACAAATAAGGCCTTTCTTTTGTTCTTTCTTTTCTTTCTTGTCGCAGGAAAAGATTGGAGGCCTAGGAACAAACTTGATCGATGTCGTGTTCCGCAGCAGAGGAAGCAACAACATGCGAGGGCGCAGAGGGGCGGCCTATTTTTGCACGGCCGGCCGGAAATGGGATGCAGCCCAAAGAGGATGCAGATAGGCCTGCGTGTGTTGCATAGCAACCCAGCAGGAAAGAAGCTACAGACTGTGTTTGTAGACATCTGTTGGCATGAGAAAAGAAACAAAAGCAAAGAAACACCCCCTTGCGCGCACACACACACACACACACACACACACAGACTGACACAACAACAAGAATCCAGGGGGAAGTAGGTAGAGCAGAAAACGATAATGTGACAACAATGCATTAAAAAGGAAATGGTGTCATTGCCCTTGTACAGGTCACAGAAAGGTTTCATACCTCTGCAGGCTGTCAGCTCCTTCATAATCCACCAGTGCACTTTGGGCAGAAAGTGCAAAACATGAATCAGCTTCAATTAAACTACTTTTAATCGGGACTATTTTCTGGTCATTCTTTTAAAAATCCAAAATCTATACAAACATGACATAAAATTCCCCCCAAATATCTATACCACTCATTGTGGAAAAAAAAAAATTCTAGTTGTGAAATCATACTTTATTCTACATTTTCTTCATTTGTGGCATTTACCTGACGCCCTTATCCAGAGCGACTTACAATCAGTAGTGACAGGGACAGTCCCGCCCTGGAGACACTCAGGGTTAAGTGACTTGTTCACGGACACAAAGGAAGTACGTAGGGTTTGAACCTGGGTCTTCTGGTTCATAGACGAGTGTCTAGGCTACTACCACCCTAACAGTCTAAATGGTTATTACACAAATACATAAATTCCATGCTTCAGTGATTGGGGAGACCTTTGTCAAAAATTGGGAAAATGTGAAATACGTTTAGAATTGTGGTATATGAGTCTTAGCATTTGGATTGTACTGAGTAATTCTGTGTGTGTGCGTTTGTGTGTGTGTGAGAGAGAGAGAGAGAGAGAGAGTCTTGTGCATTTGTGTTTCTGGTGTAAAATTCATTAGAGAAACTCGTAATTTCATATCAACGGCAGTCTGAAAACAAAACATTTTTGAATCCTTTTTTTTCATCCCTAAAAGCAGCAGCGCATGTTTTCTCAGTAAGAGGAGACCGTGACCACACCCCACGTCTGCATGATTGGAAATAAATCATATTTACATCCGAACCCTCCGCTTCAATGTAGGTGGCATGGGGCAAGTCGGTGCGAAGTGGAACCGTCTAAAAATACGCGTCTCGCGGCGTGAGCGCGAGGGCCCGTCCGTGTGGTCTCACCTTAACCTCTTTTTACGTTAATATCACAGCTGGAGCTCGGTGGGCCGAGCGGCACAGAGGAAACTAGGAGGACTCAACATCAATAAAAAAAATTTCATTTTTAAAGAGAACGAGATTCCCTCGGAGCCGAGGCGGGATCGGGCGAGAAAAACGACAGCATCTGGCCGCCTCCCGCGCCCCAGGTGCCTCCGCCGTCTGCCCGAAACCCTCCGTATTTTCATACTCTGTCATAAGTGGTGGCTGACCGCAACGCCTTGCCGGAGCGCCCCCACATTTCTGTCGACTGTAGCGAGGAAGGCGCTGGTTCAACATGTTTCCTTTTTATACGGCCCGGCTTCCGTATTACCTCCCAAGTGCTGGGCGCGCTCGGCGAGGATGACATCACATGATTTAGCTGACGGCTCTGCCCCGAAAGGAAAACATGGCCCGCAGTCGTCTGGCCTTTAATAAAAACGGCAGCCTTTCATATGGTTTGGTAGGAGATCTGCGGGGCGGGAGCTCCCGGCAGGGCTCGAAAGAACATTTTCCAGGTTTTTTTGGCTTTTTGGCGTCGAAACACGTTACATCTTGGTAAAGTTTTCATTCGGAATGATTCGAGGGAGTGCACCTCGAAGGTCCAGGTTGTGGTGAGGAACCGAGAGAATAAATGAAAACATCGAGGGGTGAGAACCGTGTGGGAGTAGGTGACGTTCTAGACAAAATAAAGATATTACATATCAAGCGAAAGCTCATCATCCAAGTGATAATTTTTAGAATAAATGACCTAAACACTGAACACACAGAAGCAGGAGCTTGTGACAGTTTTTGACGTGGAGAAGTGTAGAAAACTGTAAAAATGTAGTAAACGGTGACGTCCATGAACAAGATATGTCAATTTTGATTTTGTCATCGGCAGAATGTCACTGCCACCCATTTGCTTCTCACCGCTTCATGTTACATTAGATTAGCAGGACGGTTAATACTAAAGACATATCTGCGGGGGTGGCAGTAGCCTAGTGGGTAACACACTCGCCTATGAACCAGAAGACCCAGGTTCAAATCCCACTTACTACCACTGTGTCCCTGAGCAGGACACTTAACCCTAAATTGCTCTGGGGGGGGACTGTCCCTGTAACTACTGATTTTAAGTCACTCTGAATAAGGGCGTCTGGTAAATGCTGTAAATGTAAATGTAAATTTATGCTAAATTAAAGAGCTTACGGTTTGCCACCACGCTTGGTGAGCGCCGTGTCTCAGTCGAGAGACAATTAAAGACACCTTCATTGGCAAATTATTGGGTCCACTGTGATATGCAACGAGGAAGAATGATTTTTATAAAATCCCCAAAAGCTCTGTCAGTTCTGAACGTTCTGTGTAAAAGAGAGAACGAGCCCACCAGAGCCAATCAGCGGGCACGTCCACGTTTGTGTCTTTTGAGAACGCCGCTTTGATAGAAATCTATTATTCTGTTGTCCATGATGAAAAGATTGAGAGTTTGGGCTGAAGTGTGTGTTGGGGGGGCGCGTGGGGTCGGTCTGTGGAGATGGCCGATTGGTTTTTTTGTTGCTGTGGCGATGCAGAGATTAAATAGACGCGGCTCCCAGCGCAATCTGTCACCGTGGCTATTGCGGCGTGGCTCACAATGAGGGCGACCTTCAGCCGAGTCGGAGTGGATCCGTCTGAGAGGGCCGCCCACTCCACACCTGAGCTTCCCAGCACTGCGCTGCTGTAATGGCTCCACCGGGAGGGCACTTGTGAGGACAAACACACACACACACAAACACACACACATAGAGACATACTCACATTCACAGGCACACAAATATGCCCACATAGCTGAAGGTCAGCAGCCGCAATACAATACAGATACGCACGCAGGCATGGAAAGAGCCCTCTGAGTGTGGGAGGGGCCATTAAATATGTTTTATGCGGTGTTAATGCATTCAGATTGATCTGCCGTTTCGGGAGGACTGCAGGTACGCGTCCAAACCGCAGCGGCATCTCAGAAAGCCTCCTATTTATTATAGCGGTGACGTGACGTGACCTCCCCTCCGCAACAAGGCAGTCGGCCTTTATTTGGGATGTGGGGAAGTCAATTAATTCATAAATACTTAAGCACGCTTACTGTAACAGAGAGGGGAGATGGGTATTGATTGCTCCCATTAATACAATGGACGAAAGAGCGAAAGAATTAATGCTACATTTGCCTTAAATGCACACACACACACACACACACACACACTTTTGGATCTATAGGCAGACAGGCGGACGGACAGAAAGAGAGACTGGAGAACGAAGCGCAGCGGTGGAACCGGTGACCTCATTTCGGAGCCGCTCACGCTGGCAGCCCTGCGGTGACCTGTGACCCTGAGTTCCCCTCCATTTTAACCAGTCATCACTTCAGGAAAGTAATTTCCAGCCAAGATGAAAGAAAAGTACAAGTCTTGCACGTCCTGCCCGTGGATGGCTTCTGGGACGCAGGTTTTTTCCTCCCTTTATATATATATATATTTTTAATTGGTTGAGAAAATGACAAAATCATCAGTAATATTTAGATACTAATTGCATTTTTGTGAACTTAACAATGAATACTAATTAAGTAATTTCAGACCCATGAAGAAAGTCCCTCTTTCTCTGTGTTCCTGCTAGTTTAGAGGTGGTAAAATTTGTCTTTTAATCTTTTAATGACCAGACCAAATCACCTTCTTCCATTGATTCGTGGTCCAGTTTGGATGTTCATGATGCTTTTGGAGGTTTTGGAGATGGACACGGGTCAGGATGGGCTCCCTGGCCAGATTATGGCTGTGCAGCCTTCTTTTAAAAACCAATATGAACATTTTCAGCAAACTGAGCAACAGTAGCTGGTCTTCCAGCCATCGCTCCTACCCTGCATAAGTGTGTGACACCAGTCGAATGGTTGTCCCTCCTTGAACCATGTTTGGTAGGTTGTCACCACTAGAGACCAAGAATCTCCAACAAGATCTGTAGTTTTGGAGATGCCATGACCCAGCTTGTCTAGCCAATCGCAATGTAGGCCTTGTCTTATAAATTGTCTCTGCTGCCGAAAGGTAGCAGATACCACAGGCAGGGGGTTTAGATGTTATGACCGGTGTAACTATGTGCATCTCTGCTGAACTTGGTGATGATTTTAATCCAGCCTTGTAGATAATTTACTTCTTCCAGTAAAAAAAGAAAATGTTGCTAGAACCCGAAAGGGAGGGCTAGACGTGTTCAGGGTCCTCTGGGCAATCAGTCTGCCGGCAGGGGGCGGGCCCACGGCTAATTTCCACACCCCCTTCCCCTCTGTGGACTACCAAGATGGATGCTTTGGATAATAAGTCCAATCAATACGCTTCCTCACTTGCTTCTGTTCCCCAGCCATTATTAGCCATTTGTCATCGGCCATCTCCCTGCTTATCAGGCATCACCATCTTGTTTACATGACGTGCGGCTCCTCCGCCCCTCCTGCGTCTGCACCGCTGTCAGAAATTACCCAGAGGCCCCAGCTCCGCCCCAGGTCCTCGTACCCCTTATTGATGAATGAATACATCAACACGGTGACAGGCTGCACATGCATACTCATGTCACGATCCATACTGAGAAAATTAATCAAGCCGCAAATAATAACAGCGCAAGGGAGGTGGGGCCTGGGAATGCAACAAACCCAAGCCCATCTCGAGCAAGGCCTTATTTCTCTTTATAAGCACGTTTAATTTGCATGACACCAGTTTTTCTAGTTACATGATGTTAACTTGTTTCACGTTATCGACATTTAATGTATTTAGAAAAGTGTTTTTCATGATAAGGCAGTCTATGCTTTTCATTTTAATGTAGAAGCACTAGCTGCTGTTAATAATTCTGTGTGAAAAGAGTAGATATTACATCTCTCTATCTACGATAAAGCATTTTTTAATAGATGGATCATATGTTATTGTTATTGCGCTGGTCACATGGGATGGAAAAAGGACACAACTGCTAAACTTCACAAGGCAGGATTTACTAGGAATACATGATACATAGAGTGGACTAGGTCAGCGTTTCCCAACCCTGGTTCTGGAGTAACGTCTGCCAAAAAGTCTTCATTTGTGGTGTTCACTCAGGAGTACACAGATGCACAATACAAACTCCGGCCCGGAAGGCGGGACCAGAGCCCCTCCCAATGTCCTGACAGTTTTCTCATTAGGTAACAAACCAGCATGACAAAAAGTTGAACATTGAAACACTGTGACACTTTAAAGAGGGTCATATTACATGCTGGTTCTTTAACTGTGCAAATGTGATATTACTATATTATTACAATGTAATAATAATAATACATGTTATTTCAGTAATTTCGTAATTATAGTAAACTATACATAATAAATAATAGTACTTATAATAATTACAGACATTATCATTTGTTATTTGCAGTGATAATTCAGCCCAGTCTTCAAAGCCTGTAAGTGGTGCATGATTAAAAAAAGTCCCGTTGTCCACATCAGAAATGGAGGGGGGAGTCTTTTTCCAGCCGCGAACAGGAGCGAGGACTCACCTTCCTCCACTTTCTTCAGCCGTGGAGGTCTGAGCCGGAGGGAGTTCCAGCTCCACCTGAAACCTCTGTTCTACGGGCCCTCGTCGTACTGCGCAGATGATCTGTTGATCCACCAATCTATCACCCGCGGCCTGTCCTGGGCTAATAATGGTTAATGAAGCTCCCGTTCCCAGAGAGACTGATTGAAAACACAGTCGGCAGGTCAGAACGCCGCTTTTGCCCAAGGATAGAATGAACTGCTTTGGAGTTGATAAATGGACGTGCTTCACTGCGACCTGATAGGTGTGTGAATTCATTCTGCAGAAAAAAAGGGCCATAAATTGTCTTTTCTTATCTTCATATCTTCTGTTTACTGTTTATACATCACTGAGAGTATGATTAATATTGTCGGCACTCATACCCTATCCCGGCAACGCACCGCCTTTCGCAGGTGGAGACAGTGGCAACAAGACGAACATGAGCGTAGAAAAACAAGGCCGGTGAAGGCGTCGGCCAAATACAAGAAGAAATCCCTCTCCCCTTTGAAAATCCCACCGATGAAAATATGTAATATAAATAAAAGGGCGGCCTTTGAAAATAAAAGCCTTCCTTCCTGGAGCTGTCAGCCAGCGGGAAACACACTCCGACCTGCTCTTAAACTCCCAGAGACCCCTCTGTCATCACGCTCCCAACTGCTCCTTTCAAACACGCCATCGCCGGCCTCCTTATCCCCCGGCCTTTGGCCCTTTCATCTGTCGAGTCCCGACGGAGAGCCCCTCCCCTTCCCCGCTTTGACCGTCAGTCTCGGGGGCCAAACTGGACAAATCATGCTCGCTTCCTGAGAAAGTGTCACTATGGGCTGTACAGATGGTCTTCTTCCCGAAACAAGGTGGCCACAGCTTCACCGAGTTTCACCTTCCGCCATACGACAACACAGCAGAATTTTAACAGAATTTTTATTACATTGCGTTATACACAACTGATGAATTTTTTTTTTAAATCAATGCAATTTGAGTGTACATAAAATAATACAACGTAAAAAACTATTTGCATTAACTAATTAATTAACTATTCATTCATTTTTGTAGGTTAATAAGGTTGCTATATGAAAATAAGCAATGTAATATATTATGAAAAGAATAATCAATAAATAACTGTTTTTGATTATCTTGGAAAAAAAGTATATTTTTTACATATTTACGAAAATTGCAACTTTAAATAAAATTAAAAGCAAGAAGAACATGAAACACACAAAAAAAAAACCATGTCAGCAAACTCGTAGCCAATTTCTCAAACAGCAATTCTCAACATCAAGCAAAAAGTGAAAAGCCATGAGGATTGTACAGAAGTAACTCGGTAGCTAAACTGTAACTTGGAGACTCCTTAAACGGATGTCCGAAATGACCCTCAGAAGGAAAAGTTGTAATGACATCCCCTTGCTTGGCTCAGCCCGACCATCACAGATCGCGGCCAATTCCTCTCCGACCGGGGTTCTCCCCCCCCACCCCCCGCGTTCCGAGCACATCTGCTGAGCTGGTACTGCGCTCGGCTCAAGGGAACCGTCTGTGGTCATCCAGGCCAGGCACCCGGGTGAACTTAAAGCCTTTAGATTAATGGCCCCACTCAATCCGGCCGCTCATATAATCTGACCTTCTCTTCTCGGCGTCCCATCCTCACCTGCTTTTACCCAGAACCACCGGAGGCTCAATGAAAAACAAGTCAGATGATTGGATGAGTAGAATCTTTTATTTATAGGTGAAAATATATCTTCAGGTTTGGGACCTGCTGCTGTCCATCTTCAAATCATATGTATGAATACAGGGGGTTGATATTACCTCGAAAAGTGTCCAAAATATGTTAAAAATACAACGTTTTTTTTTTAAGTTTTAGGGCTTTGATTTTTTTTTGGTTTTTAAAGCATGAGATCATTTGCTCTATTTAGGCAGGAAGAGCCACAAAGTGCCCATCTGCTGCTAAGCATGACTGCTTCTGTTTTTGAAGGGGACACCACTGTGATTCGAAAGCATTTATAGTTTCCTGCTCAGAAAAGCAGCACAGAGACAACATGTCCGGAGAGATGTCAAGGAAGAAGAAGGGAGAAAAAAACAAAAAGGTTCGTGAGAAACGGGCGTAAATAATGGGCAGGAAGAGAAGATCAAAGCGGCCTGGGCAGGTCCACTTGTTTTCGTCCGCGCCTGGCCCGGCTCTTTAAAACACGCGAGAGAGCGCGCCGGGGCCTGAGGAAGTGTCGAAAAGCGCTCCGGTCCCTTCCCTGGAAGCCCTCGCTGCCGTCCCCGGCCCAGGACAGGAGCGCGGGAGGTGTTACGGCCGCCGTTACATCATGTGGGGCAGGAAACGGCCTGAGGAAAGCAACTTTTGGTTTGGTGTGGGGCACCTTTGGGGAGTAAGTAAAATGTGGTCCCCGCAACAGATCGTTTTTGCACATTTCTGGGGTTTGTGGAATTTTTTCTTATTTCATGAACATTGCATTTGCGCTAAATACAAATGAATGTTTTTAACTTTAAAATGTGCTAAATTTAATAATAAAGTGTGTCCATTTATTTTAGTAGCCCGTGGCCCGACCTGACGTTACGTAATCTGTTTAGCGGCTCAGTAAGGCGCATGGCCGGGCGGGAGGCACCGTTTGATTTGGCCATTAGCTCCGACCGAGGAGGAAAAGAGAGCGTAACACCTCTTCATTTAGCCCGGCCCTCCCATGTGTGTTAGCGCGTTTTGCACCCTCCATTAGTTTTCATTCATCACTAAAATAACCGGGGACGTCGGCTGGAGCTTCTCGCGCCTCGCCAGTCTTTCCCGCTCATTAAACGTGACTGGCTTATTAGGGGAGTAAAAGTTACTTCCTCTGCCTTCCGCAGGCGCCTACCGCACAGGCATTCGCAGGACAAATTCGAATCTCACCTCGCGTCGGTGGCCCTCTCCCTGGGCCTTAATGGCGTTTTGATATCCTCCAAATTAATTTGCCCAGGTCAGTGAACCCTGATCCCATCAGGAGGAAGGATTAGGCCGTGTCCCTCCCTGCCTTGACGTTTTACTGACTTGCATTACGGATTTGTCCATCGGTGCCACTGACCTTCTGGTCACAACGCCCCTTGTGGGGTTAATCAATTTACGACTAATGGACATATCACACATCGGCTGGAAGAGCGGAAATTACTTACTCCGCGGCGTGTGCTGTATATCCATCTCCGGAATCCATCTCACCGGCCGATGCAAATGACCAGCAAACCGGATTGTCAGGCGGAATGGATTCTAGTTGAAAGCCAGTTCACGGGCACAAGATTAAAATATTGTGCATGTCCTTGCCAGGCTTGGACTCTGAAGGTGTCCTGCGAAAGGTGTCCTGCGATCACGTTCCTCACACCGTTACTGGACGTTTCTTTTTTGTTTTTTGGGGGGTGAAGTGTTAGGTGTCAAAGTAAATAGTGCATCTTGCTGCCGTCTCTTCTCTGCTGGAACGGACATGAAACTCCAGACTTTGCTCCCCATGGAAGCCCATCTTCTCTCCCTTTATCCTGCCATTGGTTCAGAGAACGTTTGGAGAACGTTTGGAGAGCACCAACCAGTGCATACTGCTGTTTGGTTCCAAACCCGTCATCTGGGGTCACTTGTTGGTCCTTTTGGAATTTTTTTTTTACATTTGCCAATTTTTCCTGATTCCAAAACATCAAATTCAAGAACTGACTCTTTAATATTGTGCCTTACTGGTCGTAGGTATATTTTTTAATTGCATAAAACACAGCATGTATTCCATGGAAACACTGAACACTGAATTGCAAATTTACCCCTTTAGCATGTCTCTCCTTGCAATTACTACAGCAAAATTAAAGCCATCTTTGACCCTGTTTTGTGCTTAAAATGATTTATGTGGCTCACAGATAAAACTGATATTATAGCATCATTTGCTATCGCGTCACAGAACCTTCGTTTGATTCAGAAAAAAGATTTTGGGCTGAGGACTGAGCTGAGCTGAGCTGAGCTTCTCACCTGGACGATGAAGAAATGAAGCTTTGGGAAAATCTCAGCTTGAAAAGAGACCGTCAGAGAGAGAGAGAGAGAGGGAGGGAGAAAGAGAAGGAACAGCCGGCGGAGGAGACTTCCTCCGATGAAAGGGTCAGTGGCACCTGTAAATCTGTGGACTGGGGGAACAGCTGGAGGGACTTGTGCAGCTCCGCGCTCTGGGACCCTAAACTACCCCTTTGCTTCCACCACATTCCCCTCAACACAGACACACACACACACACACACACACACACGGAAAGAATGGAACAGTGGGCATACTCTCATGCACAGACCACAGACCCAAGTGCCTATGTTACAATGTTAGGACGGAGGTAAAGGGGGCTACTAGTAAAAAGTGTGCGCCGTTCATAAGACAATGAAACGTTCTAATGAAATCGATGTTCCCTCATACTTGTTCACGTTCTTCGAACATGAGAAAGTTCAGTTAAAACACTGCTCTGCCGGCATTATCATGTCTTTGTGAACCTAAAGTGTGACGTGAACACATACACGTATCCAGGCTTGTAGGGGCTCATTAAAGTAATACCTGTAATGTGGCTCATTTACCAACACTGATGAATGAAAAGAGTTCAGGGGGCCTGTTCTTCAAATCCATCCACGGTTCAAAATCCCATTATCGTTGGGGTTAGCCGATGATTAAAAATGCATGGCGAGCAGGAATATGTTGCTGAGCAGGAATGCCAGAGCATCCAGTAAAATATGGTACAATAATCCGAATTAAGATCAACATTTTGATTCATATTCAGTAATGTATATTTACGGATTGAAAAAGGAGCTTAAGTTTGATCTGCATGAATGCCAGGCATTGTGTATCCAATCTCAATATCTATGTATTTCTGTATTCAAATTAATATTTAAATATATAGTTATGGCTGGTGTTTTCATTCTCTCTCTCTCTCTCTCTCTCACACATATATACACAGTACAGGCCAAAAGTTTGCACACACCTTCTCATTCAATGTGTTTTCCACTGAATGTAGATTCCCACTGAAGGCATCTGAAGGCATCAAAACTATGAATGAATGCATGTGCAGTTATGTACTGATGCCTTCAGTGAGAATCTACCAATGTAAATGGTCATGAGAATAAAGAAAACACATTGAATGAGAAGGTATGTCCAAACTTTTTGGCCTGTACTGTATAATATGAGTTATTTCATAGTCCGTTTTGTTGTATAATGTGGGACAGTGGTGGTCTAGAAGTTAAGGAATCGCCCCCCGTAATCAGGAGGTTGCCGGTTCAAAACCCCAAGCCTCCAAGGTGCCACTGAGGTGCCACTGAGCAAAGCGCCGTCCCCACACACTGCTCCCCGCCTGTCATGGCTGCCCACTGCTCACCAAGGGTGATGGTTAAATACAGAGGACACATTTCGTTGTGTCACCATGTGATGTGTTTCACAAAAAAGACCAAAAATTGAGTAGGTGCATTCAAACTTTTGACTGCTAGCGTACGTATATATACGTTTATGATATATATATCATTCTCCAAGTGGAAAATGTCTTGAAACTTTAGAGCCGAGCTGCCATAGCAGTCAGAGCAGAGAAATAAATTTTTTGGGTGAAGAACAATTGATTTAACAACATAATAGTTCTTCTGGGCTTGCCGTTCACTGTGTCATGGCACAGTTATGCGATGATTTCACGCCATTTTTTTATAGAACAGTTAAATGCCACTGACGATTTGCACATGTGCGGTCCCCTGCCGCGGGGACCAAATTTCTGCTCCTCCACCTGTGACGCCAGGCCCGGGTCCCTTCAGTTTCCGAGGTGCTGGTTACAGTCGCGTGAGGCGGGCCCGGGCAGGACAAAGCTCCTGACACTCTGCCCAAACTTGTCACCTGCGGTGGTGTCCAGCGTTTGCTCTGTGCTCATGTGAAAAAATGAAGAATGAAAAAGACGGCGCTGGAGAGGAAACCCTACACCCCTGCCACGCATAGCAACGTCAGATGCTGCCGCCCCCCCCCCCGACAACAGGCAGTGGACAGCGCCAAAGCCGTCCCATTGTTATTTTGGATGGTAGCATGTGTTGGCCCGACAGCGGCTCGGGTTTCATGCGGCCGCTGGTCGGGTCACCGGAGTCGGCGTGACGGATGAAGACCCCCCGCGCACCCCCCCCGCCCCCCCCCCCCCCCCCCCCCCCCCCCCCCGGCTCAGGAAGGCTCCGGTGCCAAACACTGCCAGAGGAGAGTTCGTTTTCTCCAAAAAGGAATGGCGGGTGACACAACGACAACTTGGTGGCCCCCGGGAATTCCTTTATCAGCCGAGGAGGAGCCCGCCGCGGCCTTCGATGGGAGCGCAGAGGAAACGGAGGAAAGGAGAAATCTACGCTCGGGCCGTATATTACCCAGTAAAAAAAATGGGCTCCGCCGGGCAGTTTTCAAGTTATTATGAGTCAATCAAGGTACATTTGGACCTTCAGGTCCTTACAGTACAGCATGTAAATTACAGCCGCGCCCGTTTGCTTTGTTTGTTTGATTCGCATGAATATGCATTTGACCCCGCCGATAAAAAGCACGTTAATTGTGCCTTACACCGGTAAACATCCCTCCCTGCCTCCACCGGCAAATTGTAAATGAACCCGTCTCCGAGACGCGGCGTCTCAGTGGCCCTCTGATGTGTGTTTAGTATTTCGTCCGTGCGACTTAAGTAGCGGGGAGGACGGAAGGTGGGGGGGGGCATAATTACCCAGTGGGGGGACGTACCTGCGAGTGCCCTTCGTGCTTTTAGCCATTCCCGTCCACGCACTCCGCCCGCGCGCCGGCGTGGCGCGGCCCAACGCACCGCGGCCCCGCGACGGGGGAGAAATCTTAAACTCCTGCCTGACCCTCGTTGTGGAGGTGTTAATTGGTCTCCCGAGCGGGCAGGATTTTTCGGGGGTGAAGGTGCTATCCTTGATGCATCAGCACTGTTGCCACCAGTGACTGATCCTTTCAAGTTGGACGTGTTCCTTGCATATCCTATATCTCATTAAAAAGCGAAAATCACACACAATAACCCCCCAAGCTTTTACTCCCATGCCCCGGAGTTCAAAGAATTTCCGGTTAAGTGGTAAATGAATATTGTTTTGGTGCCAGGAAGTCACCGCCGAGGCCTGGTGGCTCTTCAGATGAAAAGGCCGCGTCGGGTTGTAGGGGCGACCGCGCGCACATGTCCGGAAATGGGGAGTTTCATCAAGACTAAATAGACGGCCTCGCGCAGCCTGTTAAAATGATCACATGTTCTGTGCCGTCAAGTCGCATTTCGCGCGTTTTTTTATTTTTTATTTTATGCATTTTCCCTGCAAGCGGCCGCCACACAAATTGTTCCATCTCAGCAGAATTAAGATTCACTGGCAGATCAATGCCGCTTTGAAATCAATTCATTTCGCACAATTTTAGCCATTTGTCGATATTCCCAGAGGCTAGGAATTAGCTTTTTTAAAGATGATAAGCATCTTATGAATGTCTTTTTTTTTTTTTTTTTTTTTTTTTATGAACCGGCACATTGCACATGAGGCCTGTTTTATATACTGGCGTAAAATTAATTTCTGGTGTGAAACAGGCATTTGTAGCATTGCACCGTTTACACAGAGTGTGAGAAGCGCTGTGTGTGTGTGTGTGTGTGTGTGTGTGTGTGTGTGTGTGTGTGTGTGTGTGTGTGTTAAAAAACACACACACCGCCTATAGTGGCATCAGGACCAGCGTCCAAGGAACAGACATTCAGCTAAGCACCAAAGAGCCATTCTGTAATGATTAATGAGGCTTCATTAATTATCCTGGAATGATAAAATCCACGCTGACAGACAACCGCAGCCCGCTCCTTTGAAAATGATAATGAACGCCGCTTGCAAAACATAACAAATGTTTGCAGAATTTGTTTCCCAGGACGAAAGTCAAATATTAACCGGAATTTCTACCTGACTCCCCCCCCCCTCCCCCAGCTCCGGGTTCTGACAGAACGCTCCTCATCTGAATCTTGTATTTGTTGGGGCATGGGGCTTAATTTGGAGACCCTGCTTTTTATTTTTCATTTCATGCATTTTATATGACGCTGCTGTACATATCAGGACTGGTGAGGGATGTGCAAACAGGCAGAAAATCATTTTTTCCCCCAGTCAAATGTACCTGCAAGACCGCAAGAAATCTATATGGGGAATAACTGACTGTATTCTGCATTATGAAAGAGCATCTTTGCAGCTGCAATTTATTCCATCTGTTAAAGTACAAAATAATGAGGGCCGTTTCGCGGGATTCTGCACCTTATAGGAACGGAGAAGGAAAAGAGCAAAGCAGAGCGTAACTCCATGAAGGAAGACAGAATCCACTGCATAATATATATTTCTATGTTACGCTATGCATGCTGTCTATATAATATGCAGGGATGTAATCGTATGTGTATATAATGCTGCCGTGTGCCAGTGATCTGTCAGAAAGGAAAATTATGGGGTGGAAAAAAAGACGGTTTAAAAAAGAAAGCAGTAAATAAAACCCCACTGGAATTTATAATCGGGAACGCTGAATATGTTGCTTGATGAAGTTAATCGCATCCGTACGAGCTGCTAGACGATGTTAGCCGTGATAGATCTTTGATTAGAGGCTTTTAAGGCCGCGCTTATGGGCCGTGGCTATTGCTCACATTGATCCGCATACAGGCACAGATTTACTGTCCGATAGCGATGGCTAAAAAGAAAAAAGAAAAAGGTGCTAAATCAAATGCATGGCTTCTGACTGGACTGTGACTGTGTTAAGGAGCAACATTCTGTTTTTTCCCGTGCGATACACAGCGAACCAGGGTCACAGTGACAGGCCCATCTCTTAAACATGAAAATACTTCTTGGCCAATCAGCACATCAGGTTGGGTGTAGGGGCGTTGTGCAAGTTCTTATTCAGATATTTGGGAACATCAGAACAGACAATTTTTGTGCATCCCCCCACACCGTCACTTTTATTCCTTTAGGAAGCTCACTGAAAATAATGGCAACGACATGAACATTTTCATTGCATGTAGTCTGATTATTATCTGTGTGAGGAACAGCCTGGAAGAGTCAGAGGAAGGTGAACCTTCTTAAACACACAGAGTGACTAATTGCCATTTCTGAGCAGGACATAAATAACAGAGGCCTCCTATTTTTTGCTACACAGACTGTGAATGAACGGGACCAGGTGACACTGCAACCCTTGGGCTGAGCGTGTTGAGCAAACAGGAGTCTTGAACTCGTGAACTCATGTCACCATGTCACCAGGGACACTCTTGAGCCCCATGTCCTCAGGCATAATTTTTTTTTAGATTGTCATAACAATGCAACATCAAATTTGTAAAAGTTAACTTTGGTGGAACAGCGGCGTAGTTAGAAGTGCTACACTGCCATCTAGTGGCTACTGTGGTATTACTGAATGTTGAATTTGAGAACATATTCGAGCAGAAATTTTACATGACTATATTGCATACCCCACAACACCAAAACTTCTCTGAACTTCGAAAAACCAAATAGTAAAAATTCCACATGATGACATACTGACTTTATGTCATTTCCACAAAAGCCACTGCAGAACACACATTTTCTACTATTTAGTAAAATTCCATTTTCTCATTCCAATCCATCCTTTTCCTCATACAGGGGTGATGTTACCCAACCCCTCCCTCTTCCCTCCCCCAGCAGAGACATATCAGAGAGATAAAAGCATCCATCGCTCAGTCCCCGAATGATCCTGCAGGCCCCGTAAATCTCCGCTACTGCAGGTAGACTCAGTGTTTTGGAACCAGGAGATTGGCCCCTTGCACCATTAGGTGCTAATAAGACGCCCCCCCCCAACATTCCTCAGACCTGACATCCGTTCAAAATTAGAAAACTGACACGCTGACCCCTAGATGGGGGTCACCAGCAGGTCAGCACACACACACACACACACACAGACACACTCCCATCCATGCTCTTTATACTGCTGCAGATGCTCCTGTCCAGACGTTCTCCCAGCCACAAACACACACTTTGCATACACAAATACATACACAAAAGACACAGTTGGTTCATGAGTCTTAATGTAGGATCATGATAATAACTATATAACAACTTATGTTTAATAAATGTAACAATAAAGACAAAAGCAAATCTGTTTAAAACAAACGGATACAACTTTTTACCCATATAAACCCCACTTATAGAAAGGGTTTAAATTCAGGGGTTGTTGTGCTGGCGTACAGTACCTGAGTCGGCGCGAGAATGTCTGAGGTGCAAGATTAAGGGTGGCCGGTGTCTGCATGACATGTGACCTCTGAAGACGGCGCGAGCCCTTGGTGGAGAGGCTGATGGCGAGGATGCTCGGTGTGAGTATGAGCTGCCTGCTCAGCCAGTAAAACCGGGTAGTAAAGAGGCGGCCGGAGCCTCTTAACTCATCCTCTCTTTTAGACAGCAGTGCTTGCAGCGTGCGCACACACACGCGCACACACACACACACACACACACGTAATAAAATTTACACTTACAGACCTACACAGTCCATAGTTTGAACTCAAACAATAAAAGCCTAAACGTCATAAAGATTGCAGAAATAATTTGCAAATGGTACATATCTATTGTTTTATTATCCTGCAGCTGATTTGGAAAGCTAATACAAGTCAGCAAAATACCCACATGCATGCACAGGGTATGAATGCAGAAGGGATTTGCAATTAGACAATCACAAATATAACACACACACACACACACACTCCTCCAGGATCCCCATATGTTGCTAACCCCCCCTCTTCCCCTCCCTCATTCTACCCACAGAGGGTTGCAGCCTGGCGGCCATCAGAGCTCAGATCTCATTGGGGTCAAATCAATTTCAGGGCAGATAACTATCATTTACTGTCATTTAGGCCTGTCACACTGAAATGAAGGAAGGTTAAGAGCTGCCTGGCCAAATGGGACAAACTCATCTGTCCGTGCCAATGTCTCACACACACACACACACACACACACACACACACACACACACACACACAGTCCTTTATCACTATAATTGTGGGAATGAGACATGATAAATGCCATATATTGTACATAACTCCTAAGATAAGATTTCTGTTTTAAGTCTTATCTAGACAACAAACTGGACAATAAAAGAGTGAAAGTGAAGTGGTTGTCATACACTGTAGCACAGCACACGGTGACACAACAAAATGTGTCCTCTGCATTTAACCATCACCCTTGGTGAGCAGTGGACGGCCATGACAGAGTGTGGGGACGGTGCTTTGCTCAGTGCCACTTTTGCAGATCGGGACTTGAACCGGCAACCTTCTGATTATGGGGCCGCTTCCTTAACCGCTAGGCCACCACTGCCCCGCTAGGCCACCACTGCCACATACAAGAACACATACATACATGCATACGTAACCATCACCCTTGGTGAGCAGTGGGCAGCCATGACAGGTGCCCGGGGAGCAGTGTGTGGGGACGGCATCTTGATCAAGCGGAGCAAGAGGTAGTGCTCTTGCATTGCATTTTCATTAAAAAATTAGCTAATCGTGATGTTGTGATGTAATATTTGGAACAGGGGACAGGGGACAAGGGACAGGGACAACAGACCATAGCATGACTGATGCCATCCTTAAGGGGGATGTAACAACTAGTAAGGAGTGCAAATATGTATGTGATACACTTTGTAATGAAATTCTTCTGCTTTCTAAAAGAAAATACCGAATGGACACACTGTGTGTTACTGTAGGCAAGCTGAAATGTATTAATGTGTCAACGTCATAAAGTCACATTTATTAAATTCCTACTGGGAGATAAATTGCAGCTAAAATCAAAACCATTCTAAAATACTATAAAAAAGCAACTCTATCTCAGGACAATAGATTACGGTTACGCTTATATGCTTATATGTTGCTGTTTCAGGTTATTTCACAACCACGCAGGAAGGTGCGAGGGAGTTCCACAATGATAATTTTCAGCATATTCAGCCACTAGGTGGCAGCAGTCATCAGATAAAATCCTCTACACTGAAAAAAAGGAAACCATGTATTCACATTCCAGTAGTTAAAAACATGTTCATTTGCTCTTTTAAACTCATATGTCAAATTTATGCTTATAGGTGAATAGATTTACTTTACTATATTGCTACTGACAATGGCTTTGTTTGGTTTATTTACATTACGGCAAGGCTAAAATATTCACTGTGACAGAATGCTTCAATTTTGACAAATTCTTTCGTCGTACATATATCACGGCGCATTGGTAACATTAATTCTAAGTGTATTTAAGCCTGAAGTAGATTTCCTGAGCTGGGACAGGATGCTGTAGTTTCTGTAGTTTTTTCCTGTTTTACCTGTGTACCGGTGTTTTACTGTGTGTCACTCATGAAACTTGAGCCGGCAGCCGTGGCCGTGGCTGTGAAGACCAGGTCCACAGATCAGGAGAATGGTCAAGCTTCGCCTAGACAGAAATATTATAGATATAACTTTTCTTCATATAAAATTACCAAAACTAAGCAATTTTATATATGTATGTATATTTTATATAAGATCAAGTCTCTTTGTGCCATGGCGCATCAAATGAACGATAATAACAAAAACATCAATAGCTCACTTGCGTGCCGCATATATGTGAGCCGACAGGTTGAGACGAAACTAATACTTTCCTGTTACACACATGCATATCATGCAGTGCGGCCACAGACGAGTCAGGAAAAAAGCCCAGGTCCTGTGGAACCAAGCTAGTCCACCCACAACTGCAAGCCAATAAAGGGGATTTTCAAACTTTAATCATAAAATATATGTTCTCAAACGTGTGTGTGTGTGTGTGTGTGTGTGTATATATATATATATATAATTTGTGCTTTTGACAGGACTCTTGATGCCTTAATGGAATTTTGTAACACTTGAGAACATATATTTTATTTTACTTTTTTACATTATAGAAAAAAACTAGTCACAGGGCTACACAGATCCGTGCACACACATCCACACTATACCACATAGCCTGCTTTATCTTGTGGTCATGCCCCTTCCCGAAGCATGTACAATGACTATCTCTCTCTCTCTCACACACACACACACACACACACACACACACACACACACAAACTCCTCAATAACAGGTTATGTGAGGTTGCGTAATAAACAAAAAGCAAACAGGGCGAAAAGTTTAATTTTGGCGTCTCTCCAAATCAGGGAGCTTCTGCTGTGGTGGCAGGATTTCACACTTTTATCTTCTCTCCAGCAACTTAGGTTGGACTAGGGGGACGGTTTCCAACCGTTCATGCTGAGCACTTTTTCATCATTCACTCGTGTTAATGAGCATCTCACGAAGCGGCTTTTCATGATGACAATAGTGAACAAAGCAGCCATGAAGGCAAAAAGAAGAGAAACATACTAAAAAAAAAACATACTCAAGCATACTTCACTTACTCCTGATACAAAAAAACACAAATTGTGTTTCTTTATTGGTTTCTTTAAAATGGCTCCATCTTAGTCTCCATAACCTCCAAAGAGTAGGTACACGTGTCCCCTTTTTTGAATGGCAGTGTACAGATCTGCTGAAACTTGGGTGTGAATACAATGCTGGCTCGGCTTTGATGGCTCGCCGCATCTCCAACTATCCCATGGCACGTTCCTTGTGGCCAGGACCTAGTAAAAAGAGGTCATAGGGCAGATCCATAGCTGCATAGCTGCAGACCGGTCAGGGCCTGTCATGTTATAATTGAATTTGGAAAGCTAGGCAGCTGATTTCAGATGTCCCACCTCTACCAATTAAAGGTATCAAGTGATAGCAGAACTAACCAAACAAATGAATAAATAAAGAATGATGTGATATTTTTGGATGAGCAGCCCTGTCATGTCGCATCTCTGTGAGCCGTGCAAGACATCGTCGTCCCAGGTCCCTCACAAAGCCCATACATGTCTCATACAAAGGACGTGTTCAGCTGCGACACAAGCGCAGCGTTCTCCGGGCCTCAATGGCCAGATTTTCTGCCCCGTGCCCCCCCTTCCCGCAGCTGGTCCTTCCACCATTTACTGTTCTTTGTGTTAAAAAAATTCACACACTGTTTTCTTTTTCCGTCCGTGCACACACATCCACAGTATACCACATAGCCTGCTTTATCTTGTGGTCATGCCCCTTCCCGAAGCATGTACAATGAGTATCTCTCTCTCTCTCTCTCTCTCTCACATACACACACACACAAACTCCATCAACAATACTACAGATGAGGGTTATTTTACTGTAACACTTAATAACAGCATGCAGCACTGTAACTGCAGGCCCAAAACTGTAATAAGTGACAATAAATCACGGGTGCTGAATAAACCTGCACTTCAGGACAGATACAGGATTTATCAATAGTTTCTTTATTGGATGACCTATCGTATTGCTTGGCCTGTTACATGTGATTTTTCATTTTGGATTTCATTTCATTTTTTCATTTTTTTTAAAGAGAAATGCCACCTACACCCCTCTCGTTCTCACTGTTTGATTTAATTTGTGGCTACATCATGATTCATTCCTCTTAGTACAGGAACCTTCATACCCAGACTAATGGTCCTGCCCTTTGACCCTTTTTTGTAACACCAGATCTGTCTGTCTTCAAGGCCTTAGCCTTTTGAAAGGCGGGGATTATTCTCCTTATATTTGGCTCGACCTCTCCCAGAATTCCCCTTTGAAACTTTCAAATTCTGCCTGATATCTGCATGTTTCACAGGTCCATGTTCCTGACTTTTGACCCCTGACCTGGTTCTCTGGATGCCCAGGGTGACCTGCTGGGGAGGGGCTAATGCTTGTTGCCTCTGAGGCGTAGCAGATGCAGCGCTAGAGGGTTTCTGTTTCTACGGATTGCACCAGCGGTATCCAGTGATAATCGCGTAAAGTATATCATCATTGTGGAACAACTATCCCTCGTAAAATTGTTATGCCCCCACGATCGCAGCAGCCGTATCTGGTGTAATTATGTTTTTCTCTCTGTCGGTCCCACTCTTGTGAACATGATATCCCAAGGGGGTTTCTTCAAATTTGGTACAAATGTTCACTTGCACTCCAAGATGAACTGATTAGATTGTGGTGGTCAAAGGTCAATGTCACCGTGACCTCACACTAGTGTGTTTCCCTGACTGAAAGACTGGAGCAGCTGCTTCACATGAAACTTAGTGACATGCAGGACTAGGAAAGACTGCTAAAGTCAAATCCTGTCCTCCTTGATGTGAGAGACCGGGTCATCCTGTAAAAGGAAAATATCCACTCACATGTTGGCTGAGTGAACAGAAGAATAGGGATGAAGCACAAAGCCCTTGGCCCCATTCTTCATTCAAAGTTTCGGGGACCCTGGACTCAGCGGGGCTCCTGGATGTTCAATATTCAAGGGGGTATGTTTCACATCAGTCCATAGCTGTGTACAAAATGGGCACAACATTGTAATCCTACTATTTCCTATAATTTCTTTAACATTTGTAAGAAATATATAATATTTAAGAAATACAAAATATTAATATATTACAGCCCAGGCTGTGGGGACACTTAAGGGAGAGTCAGGTTAGAAGAAGCAGTGAAAATAATCAGGACGAGACAGAACAAAGACTTACTAGGGGAAAAAAGCCCATTGAATAGACAATGAAAAACGTACCAGAGGAGTCCAGCAGGAGGCGCTGAGGTGTGGGCAATGACCACGGTTTTCGAACGTTATTCTTAATTTTTCAAAATTCTATCATTGAGAGATACAAGTGATGATTTCAGCTGTTGGGAGGAATTAATTGATTCTTCCAGTGAACAATAATCCAGCTCTGAATCTCAATTTTTATTTCTGAGAGGACCATCCACCCCTCAGATGACCTCTGACACATGGTGAGGTGCAGACAGGCTAATGGCATGATGGGGGTTGCTACAGCATTTATAGTGTTAGGTGTTAATGAGAAATGTAAAATGTGCAAAAAAAAAAAAATTGTGAAACTAGGGGCGACATTGCTAACGGATGATGTGGAATATTTATTATATTTACAGTGGTTATTATAGCTGTTTTAATTTTTTTATTGTTATTGGAGGAAAAGAGTGTGGAAATTAATGTGCAAATAGAGCATAAAATAGATTAGTCTGCAAAATTAGCATGTACATCTAAATTGCGTCAAGAGTTTCCTTCATTATCAGCTGTGCCTTCCAACATCGATCAGCCTGCTCTCTGTCTAGGCTTTGCTTGGTTTTCCTGGAAATATTGATTTAAAAAATCTAATTGCTGCAACAGAATTTGTGTGAAGAGGTCTGGTGGTTGAAAACTGTGATCTGCGTTGGTGTGCATATCACACTCTTCTCAGTCGTCGGATTCATCTGATCTTCATTCATGTCCGTTACAGCATGTATTCAATACATAAAAGTGGTGATTCTCAAACTATATCTATTATTCCCCACTTGTTAGACGAAGCAATCCGGTGGGCAAGTGCCAGCCAGTCAAATCCATTTCCATAGGAATCCTCTGGCCAATCAATTGCATTTATGCAAATGACAGTCAACTTCATGTCAAGTTAATGTCAATTTAAGGTTACTCTGCAGATGTGAGTGAGAAACAGTGGTTTGCTTGCCACTCCAGTGCTCCCTGCATGGCAGCCATGCCCACCACGGGCATATTTAGCAACACGACAATGTGAAGCGTCTCAGTTGAGAGCGTCTACGTGTGAGAGCAGCCCAAGCCTATGGCAGCATCAGATGAGCAAATTGCTAATGTAACTGATGTGAATTATTTGTTCAGATGTGACAATGACTTCGATGTTAATGTTCAGCATTACATCTCCACAGGTCGCTTGTGCCACTTTGATATTCACTGTTTTCCCGGGCGCCCCATCTCACTCATAAATACAAATCGCACTTTGAGTAGCGCTTTAAAAACAGCGGCACATGATATGAATGTAGGTTTTCATGGTAGTGTGAGAAGTGTAGCCCTTTTTATTTTTTTCTGCCCACCAATGCAGGGATTAATGAGCCGACCTTTCAGGGTTCTGCTTTTTCTGAATCACAACTACCACGGTGCCATAAAGCATAATGCAGCTCTTGCCTGCAAAAGTTATATAATGGCAGGTGACAGTTGTGAAGCCATGGTGCCCCGGCCCACCAGGTGGCACTAATTCAGTGTGTGCATGTCTTGATTACGCACAAGCATATTGGTGTTGGTGATTAGGACTCTGTCGTGCTTTGACTCGTGTGATGCTGTGTGTGCTTTGTTTTTCCACTGCGCCATTTAAATTAAAAAACCTCACCCCCATTTTCAACCTGCCGCCTGTCTGTGCCTCATCCTTCAGCTGACATGGCATTAAAAAAAGGGTTTTTATAGAGCATTCAAACGAAAGGCATAGCAAAGTGAACTGAGCAAATTTACAATAATTCACAGCAAGATTACACAAATTAAAGTTCACAAGTTAAAGGTTCCACATGCATTATTTCAGCATTCAAGTGATTTACGAATGACATAAAATGTCATTTTGCAAACTGTCCACTCTATACACAACCCAGAGTAGTTAAGGGGTTGCGCTGCTGTTTCAATATGCGACCTCGATGGTGAAAGTGGGGTGACAAACTGCCAGCGTTTCTGTGGAAACCTCACTGTTGAAATCTGCCCCAATGCAGGCCTTCTGTAAATTTATGCCTTTGGCGTAGAGTATTTTTAAACAGTGAGTGATGGAGTTAAAGAAAAAGAAAAAAGCCTCAAACCCCACTTAAAGAGGGTCAGACGAGGTGAAATGGATGCCTGCCATGCAAGTCTCACTGCAGATGCATCTGCTAGGCCTCTGGGAGGCGGCTACACGTGGTGTCTCCCATTCACTTCCCTCAGTTTGTTCTCTTGACAAAGATTTACTGCTAAACGGCTTCTGCAAAGAGCAGAACTTCCGATGGTGTGAATGCTTGTAGAGGCCCTGAGATCAGCTCTGATACGCGTCAGGCTGAGCCATAAAGGCCGGATATTAAGCTGGACGTCCCCCCCAGCCATGCCTCTCACTGCCTGAAGAGGGTCTATAAATATTGCTCCTATTTCTCACAGGAGGCGTGAAGGGGAGAGATAAAAATGCTGACGTGCTGTGGCAGACAGACTGATTATTCTTCTTCTTTTTTATCAGTCTTTACCGTCGATACTTTTTATCTTTATCTACATTAATGAATTACCATTCATTGCAAAAATAATGTTTAGGGTCGTAGGTCATAAGCAACTGTGCAAAGGCACACAACATCGTGAAAAAGTGGTGAATTTTATTTAGCGAAAAGAAACATTCAGATAAATGAAATATAACGAAGTTGTTCAGCTCACCTATTTTTAATTAACTCTTTAAGTTATGGTAGGCGTGAATCCGATGCTGTAATTAAAAGTTCAGGTTTACACATTAAAACTGGGGAAAGTTCTGATAGTTCATTTTTGTGTCATATTTTTCACCCAATCATGGGTGTTTACATGGCTGTGTATACTTTTTGTATCCATGATATCTTCCATCCAATGCCACCCAAAAATGTTAGGATCCAGATGCTTGTGCATGAAAAAGCTCCTTGCTGGAGAGTTTTTAAAAGGTCATAAGGTCAGAGACAAGGCTAACTAATGCAAACTCATACACTAGAGGACTTTTACTAGACTAAAGTTTGACACCCTCACATACTGTATCTGAAGTAGTCATTAACTGCAGAGTAATTAGTCACTGCCTATGGCTTTAGAAAGACTGGGGATCTTGAAGGGTCATTACTTGCAAGACTGCAACCGAATTATTTCTCCTGAATAAAAAAATAATTATTTTCACACTGGATTTTTTTTGGTCTGCCACATTGAAATTGCCTAGAAATTGGCTCAAGAGTTCAGAAAAAAAAACTCAAGTTGGACCTGAGTTGTTTCAGTCACACAAACAAACATTACTGTGAGGAGGCAGTGTGGGCAGCAGAGTGATTCACACTGGAAATTAGCAGTTGTGCAAATCTGTCAGCTCGCAAAATGGGAACAACACAACCCAAAAGGAAGTGCAAACATCTATGTAAACAGTAAACCACCAATTACGTAAATGATCTCAATGAACTTTGGGTAAAGAGGAAGTGAAACTAATGTTTTTTACAAAAACAGTATTAAAATGTTAATTTTACATAATAATAAAAGTTTTATTTGTTGGAATAAATGCACAAATTTGTGGAATCTATACGCAAAGCAATATATTTTGCCAAATGCCTTGAAATCTACACAAATGCATCAGTAGTTTCAATTAATGGAACCGTTCTCTTCATAATGAACGTCTGTTTTCTGCTTTCTATCAGCAGTAGCTATTTCACATAGCAAATAGTTTTATTTGATTTAAAAAGTAGCCTTTTAAGTATTTTCTGTTTCAGCCTAGGTAAGATCATTAGCAGAATAGTTAAAGCTCATTACTGTATAAATAGTCATAAATTGTCAGACTTTTTAAAATGTACCAAATGCACTGATGGATATTGGTGTGAAAAGGCTATTATGTTTGGAATCCACATCTCATAAAGTAAACCATAATTCGGCAAATCTTTCAGTAGCTCATCGTACGCGGTTACAGAGCTACAGATGCCAGACCAGCCTATATGTGTTCATCTGTGTTCAGAATTTCCACTGGTTGTTTGGAAAAGGTCCCAGAGTCAGACTGGGTGGAAGGCTGAACCTCATGCTCCCCACCAGGACACTGCACCAGAGAGTGCTATTTCAGACCGAGTCCGAAATTGTGTTCTTGCCTCACCACATGCCTGTGGACCATATGAGCAATATTCAAAGAGTCATGGCATGCATTGGTGTCAATACTCAAGAAATAAAAATGTATGTCTCTGTTTACAAAAATATTAAAAGGAAAAAGAAAGGTTATGTTTGTGAAAAGGTACACCTGCTTATTGCACTCACAGCTTCAAAATACGGCAAGGAGAAAATGCAAAGAAGCAAAAAATTCTGCACATCATTATATTGTCATGCACATTTCATTGGAAAGAATAGATTCAACACCCACCTCGCTCACGTGCACTATGGAAGCTAAACACCGGAAGGCAAAACCTAATTTCCCAGAACCAAAGTGACGTTTCCCAGCATTGGCAAAGTTAAGCATAAGCAAATTTTGCCTCAACCAATTCTGCAGTGATCGATGCATGCAAGTTTCATTGCTCTACATTCTGGCATCATAAGGTGCCCATTGGACAAGGTTTTTAATGGTTTTAACGTTTTTGTTAGTGCTTTCGAGGATGAAGCACCTATCACAGTATTAGCCAATGAAGAACCTCTGGTCTTCCACTTTATGAGACTACATGGCACACAGTTTGTATATTTGAGTGATTATTAGATAAATATGTAAAAAAAAACAATAATAAAAGTATTGTTTAATGTAATTTTTGTGCAATGCACTCTGAAGACAAGTGTATACAATACACTTATTTACAGAATTAATATACAGTATTATCTCACATCTCAAATCGATTGTTGCGAATAGAGCCACTGGATGTACTCCAGCTTTCTGAATGATAAAGGATCTCACCTTTAGGAGGATATCACGTTGTTCCCCAACAACACTTTATTGGTCGTTTTGCGGCGAAACGGTGAATGCCTGTTCAGTAGCAACAATTACAATTTTGTCCAGTTCAGAACTGAAGCGATGCATCTGGCTGACATTGTTACAGTTATTGCTACTTAGAAATAGAAATGTAACAAAAACGATGATGCTGTGAAAAATTAATGAGCAGGTGGTAAAAAAAGAACAATTGTATTAAATCCTCTGTGATCCTGGGTGTTTCCAGTATGCAAATACATAAAACGAAGATTTTACAACATTTAAAATGTTACGGTTTCCCAGATCAAAGCCAGCCATGAGTTTACTTTGCAGCTACATGTGCTGCCATATTGTGTTCACATGAAACCTTCTAAACTGACCAAGTGTCTTCTCGACCACGGACACTCGTATGGCTTTGCATGGCTAGCATTTGTCTTTCAAGGCGCTGCATCTGTGCAATTTGCATTTTGCCCAGTTTTTCAAATGTGGCATCTTGCAGGGTTCAGAAGTGCATGGACTCATAAACTCAGTTTTCTCAGTTTTGTTTGCTACAGTATTGACTTTTCTGTTGTTTATGGATAATAGTCTTAAACCTGTATATGTATATTTCCAATACGACTTCCAATTTGAACTATTGTTCTAAGGTACAGTATATTTCATTTAATGCTCGGGAATTTTGCGCAACGAATTGCTTACATTAAACCTGACAGCCCTGGACAGCCCTTCAATGTGAAGCCATGAGAGAGTCTTTTCTTCCAGACATGACATTAACTCTGCGTTGTGTTCAGGTTCTTCATGAACTGCGTTGATGATGATGGGATCATGAAAAAATCCACGGCTGTGACTCACGAACATCTGTCATGATATTACTCATCAGCTCTGTGGAATCGTTTGTTATATCTTTCTGTGCGTGCTGACTTTCTTGGAACTGTAATGCTCGGAACAACATTCGTACATTGAGTCTAATCTCGAAATTCCATTTCCCGGTTGGGGACATACTTCCAATGTCTTGAAGGACTACACCAAAAAGACCAGGCGAATTTTCGTGAAACTTGGTGGACGGGTGTAGCATTGTGCAAGCAGGAATCAATCCCGTTATTGGGCAGATCCACATCATGGGGCCGATCCACCGATCTAGTTTCACTTCTGCACCACACGCCATCTGACCATCGTATTTCTGCTGACCCTCACCTCACAACCTGCCTGTAGATGGCAGTACAGTTCAAAAGTGATGAAAGACAGAAAGACTGAGAATAGTCATTCAGATGCAGTGCGTTCAACGTCACGCAGAGAGAAAGTTACATTTCTAAAACTAATCTAAATATATGCAGACAGACAACATACAATACTGTATGTGTGTGTGCGTGTGTATAATATTCCCAACAGTTACTCTGAAATGATTCTAGGGGGTGTTTTAAAAACACAAATAATAATGATTAAAAAGTAAATGTGGCAACAATTTCATGTTCTACAAGAACTGAGATCATCATTATGAAAATATACATATAGGTTACGGCTGTTAGGTTTTTATTGTCGCATAAAGTGTGCAATACAACACAGTGAAATTGTTCTACAGTTGCTGGTGAGGGAGGCGCAGGTGATAAAGTACAAGGGACGTGCGGAAGGTAGTGAATGTAGCACTTTCTCCTGAGAACGGTGCATTTCATAGAACGGGTGCATTGCCTTAGGGTGGTAGTAGCCTAGTGGATAACACACTCGCCTGAAGACCCGAACCAGAAGACCCGGGTTCAAATCCCAGAGCAAGACACTTAACCCTGAGTGTCTCCAGGGGGGGACTGTCCCTGTAACTACTGATTGTAAGTCGCTCTGGATAAGGGCGTCAGGTAAACGCTGTTTTCTGCAAGTTTCTGCAGCGCTTAGTGGGAATGTCACACATCTGTTCCCCACGCTGGCATGCTCCTGCAGCAAAAAATGGGGACATTATTTAGCACAAGACCACAAGATCAAAAAAGAAACAAGTAAATAAATAAACTGACAGGAATGGCAGGCGATCTCTCTCGGCTCGAGGTCACCCCTGCTTATATTAGCTGCGAACTCATCTTCTTGCCTTTCAGCATTTGCTTATGTACACATTCATGTGCTCAACATTACGTCCTCTGTAGAGTTGCCCGGCGAAATTTAATTCTCCCTCCAAACCTGGAACAAAGGGCCCCCCTGTCTCTTGTGGCCTATTTTATAGAATTCTAAATGGCAGTGAATGAATGGAGCGCTCACATACAAATACTGAAATATGCAAACAAAACAATTATGGCATCCCTCCCTGGAATGGGAGCGCACACGAGTAGGTAAAGGAATGTGGGGTTCAGCGCACCAGTAACTTCATCCCGCTCGGGCTCGTGTTTCCACGGAGCGGGACGTATGAATGCATGAGCCTGTTTCGTGGGCAGTTTGCGAAGATACTAAAACTGTTAAAGAGCCATGAGACTTTTCTCACCGCCACCCATCCCGTCTTTGGTTACACTTCTTTCTGTTCGCTCGTAAATTTTACAGTTGTGCGCTCCCTTCTGGTGTCGGATCTGAACGGGCGTAGAGACAGTCAAAAGGTTCGGTTTACAGACCTATCGAGATGACAAATGCATTGCCTTGGTTTGAGATACATGCTTTACTTTCCTCTATGGTGCAGCAGTCGTGTAAAGGGTTACAAGGAAGGGCAGCTTGGGATATAAAGAATATTAAAGATTAAAAGTAATTGATGTGTTACCACTTAGACTGGCTGGTTGTTGGACCCTTGGGGAAAGTCCTCTTTGTGATTTCAGTCAGCGGAACTTTGTTCTACTTCGTCTATTAAAATATTAATGACTTTATAAAGGATTAATGGGAAACTGGACAAAACGAACTAATACTTTTATACAGTATTAGAGATAAAACCCAAGCAAACACAGAACACGCCCCAGATGTTGGCTGGACTTTTCTGATTGGTCCCACCATGACATTCTAACATTAGCTTTAACGGCAAACAGCAGACACCCTTATTCGGACCGTATTGCAATCGCCTGTAACATTAACATCAAAACAGCAGACTACTACAGTCAACTGCGTTTGCTTCCAACCATCATGGCGAGCGAGTGCTAGTTCGGTTGGTGTGTGCGATGATTTCAGCCCATTTCGCCCTTGGCGCATGGCGCTCTGCCTTCGCCTTTGTAGAAGTGGAAGAAGCAGTAGAAATTAACGTCCCAGAGACACGGTGTCTGGGATGGAAATGGAACCCAATGCAAAGGACACGTGGAGGGGACTTTCAAAGGACGTTGTTTCATTTCAGTGTACATTCAAGCTATTGTGAGTGTTGTAGAACACTGAGGGAATTAGATCAACGTTTCCTGGAAATGATCTTGAGGGACTGGAAGGTATTTATTTCTCCGCAGCCCCCGAGACCGCTACAGTGATATTTATGATATGAAAATTAATCTCTCTCGGCGGCAGAACCCCTCCCCATCGCGAGATCATGTGACGAGAATCAGGAGAGGTGGGGTGGTGGCGGTGGGATAGGTTGGGTGGGGGTTGTGCTGCCGGTGGTGGAGGGTTTTGTGAAAAGAAGCGATTCAGGACTTATTCAAATCCCTCTCGGAGATAAGGAGCCGGCTTGACAAGCTCTTCAGCACCAGGGAGCTTTTTTCTCCTTCTTCGCGTGGCTGAGGGGAAGCTAATCCACTCGGAATTAACAAATGGTTTTGAAATGGAGCCGCAGCAGCGGGAAAACAACCTGCATCCGGCCGAGTTACTGCGGAAAAACATTTCCATATTGCCTATGATTCATAAACGGAGCAGGCAACCGCGGCCGCGCCCGGTGCAATTGTGTCAATTATTTGACTGGTTTTGCCATTGTTGAAGATGAAGCCCTCATCAAGATATGGTGCGATGTGCTGTTATTTACAGACAGGTTTATTTATATGAATAAAAAGGCTTTATTCTTATGAACAAGTAACCGTCACCAGGCCCGGCACTGGAATAGAACGGAATAGGGCCGTGAGAGGCCCGTACGTTAATCTGCACCCGCCGCATTGTGATGGGGAGGGGGATTTACATGATTTTGTGAATCAAGCACGGTCCACTCAATCATGGATGCTTTACATAATTACAATAATCACAATAACGTGGTTCAAGGGGAGCAATTGTTCCATAATCGCAGGAGAACAGAAGTAACAATGATTTTAATGGCATTCTGGGTCCAATTGACCCCTTTTTGGGTGACCGTTAACCTGTCTGGGAAAGAAATGGAGCTCTGTCTGTTCGGAGAGGTTGTTACCTCTCTGTTCCCTCTGAAAATGTACAGTTTCGGTGCCGCTGACTAATTATGTGACATTTATAAATATTTCAGACTGGAAGCAGATGAGGCGACGGAGGGGTGCCGCCGAGCCCCAAAGCTCCAGAGCCCAGAATTCGCGGCTCCGAACATCCCTCTGAAGGTGATTAGCTACCTGGTGTCAGAGACGGTGCTTTGAGTTAAAGAACAGCGCGCGTGCACACACACACACACACACAGTATTGTGCATCAACACGATCCGTTTTCAGCGAAAGTTCGTTTCCCTCGTTCTCTTCTCCGTAAATTTTAATTGCAAATTGAAGGCAGCAGGACAGGTGCAGCCAACAGCACTGTACGGCTGTGGAAGTGGGATGTGATAGACGCTAATAATAGCATCCACAGATCATTCAGAAGCGCTAAATCCGTTTAAAATGACACGACCGTGCGGAGGATGCATGCATGGTCCATTTCGGGTCATCAGGGCATAATGTGATTTCTTAAAGTTTCTAGAACATGGCAGTACAATGATCCTGACCCGACTGACAATACTGATGTTTTTCATTCATTTCTTTTGTGCCGTTTATTCGTTGCTGAGTGCCAGGGATCTCTGGTCCCTCCAATATTAATGCGTGACCCACATATCGGCGCACCTCTATTTGAAATAATGCTCATCTGGCACAAGTTAAAAGGAACACTTCACCATGCTGAAACCAGGGGTGAGAAATATTCTGAAATATTCAGTGTTGAAGTGCAGTCCTGGTACAAGAGGAAAGCAGACAAATCTTTCACTACACAACACAGCAAACGTTAATAACGTCTTTCAACTCCATACAGAAGCTATAATATTGAATTGTCCGTTTTTTTTTTCCAAAATGTGAAATGATACTGGATGTCTCCACATCCAGTAAAATCCCTCAAAGCAATTCCTTATTGTACCCTTACCATTTTATATTCACACACTAGTGCCCTAGGACCGCAGAGGACAATAACCAATAATCCTTCTCGCAGTGAGACATTAACAAACATTCAAATATCGTAGCAACGAGAGTTTCTTTATTTTACGGATGATGCAGTTGTTACTTTTTCGTATGGTGATTTTAGAAGATGAGATCTACCAGTGTGAACCGAACGCTTTTGTTTCCGTCACCAGGCCGAGCGAGCGTTAATTATATCCCGGCACAATTATGCTTCTTCCATGCTGATTAAAATCACAGTCTGTCTGAATTTGCATGGATCGCTGGATTATTCCAGCCCACAGAAATCCCCGCTCCGTAATCACCAGTTGTCTCATCTCCACCCAGCCAGCGCTGGCTGGAAAGATGGCCGACCGTGCGGATCGTGCACTTCCATGCACTTCCATGCACGTGCGCATGCATGTGGAGCGCGTGTGCTGATTCCTCGGAACAGAACGCTTCTCCCGGGCTGGCTCTCGCTATTAAGCGCGGTCGAAACCTGTTCTCTCTCGAGCGTAGAATGGCGAGAGCGATGCCCCTCATCCTTTGTGAAAGAGCTAGATCAGCTTGTCTGATGTCTGTTGACTGCCGGTGACTCACCTTCCTGGAAACGGGCACGCCAGGGCGTCCCTTTTGTTTTTTATGAAAAGTGACACATCAAAAACGCGCCCTTTCACGATAAGATTCTCCCGATACGCTTCTATAACGTTACCAGATGTGTCATTGCACCACTTCAGTTTGCCCCGTTCCTTCCTGTGTCCCCTCCCTCTCTTTCTCTGGGTGTGCGACACTCTCGCCCCCTTGTCTGTGCTACTGTATATGTGTTAGAATGTGTGTGTGTGTGTGTGTGTGTACTATCTGTGTGTGTGTGTGCTCCGCTGGAGGAGGGGGTGTACACATGGCCCTGTGCTCACGCATTGCGCGCCTGTGAGCTTTTGTGCTCCTCGGAGCAGTGGAATGGCCTTAAAGTGCTCCTTACGTAATCGCCAACTGTCTCGAATCATTAGGGGCAGCCTGCTTTAAAAAAAAAAATAAAAAAAACGAAACGGCGCGGCCCGGCGACAGCTGCGTCCCCTTCACTTTGCCTGCTTTTCAGATCGCATTTGCTTTACAAGGTGCAACTCGGTTATATTTAACCGAGCGTGCATTACGGGCCTCCGTTCTTTCTTCGCTTCGTTTCTGCACAAACTGACCAAGCTTGGCAATGAACGGTGCTGTGCTTTTATAAATAAAACGACCTATTAAAAAAAAAACAGTGAAGGTGTAATTCAGTACATAAAATGTGACTATTTATGTGTGCGAGGTGGAATTTAAAATGAACGGAGATCTGAAAATGAATAAACACGTTGCCGTTTTGTCATTCTGGTGGTTCCAGAATGACAGCAGCACCCCGGGTTGCATCCCCGCGAGGAGCAAACAGCCTGTTTCAGCAGCTGCGTCGCATCCTCCTCCATCAAAAATGCGATGCACAGCTGCAGGCGTGGACAAGACACACACACAAACACACACACACACACCCCCACTTGGTTGGCTGCAGAGCAAACCTCCATCGACAATTCAGGTCGATATGAAAAAACAAATGGGAATAGAAATGTCTTTTCCAGAAATCACCCCAATAACAATTTCCCAGCATGTAACAGAGTAAATCTTCAACACGCGTGTGAGTTTGTAGTTAAATGCCTTCGCATATTTTCAGTGCCGAAAGACCACGGCCAAGTTGCGAGCGAATGCGCCCACTTCAGATATTTGCGTGTAAATGGGTGCTGCGCATCGCGTCCAATCGCCCTGTTTTAACATGCTCAGGCCTGTTGTCAGCTATAATGACATTTGGCAGCTTGTTGTGGCTGTGACAACGAGTCAGAATTGTTGGGTCAACAAAAAATGCTGAAGAAATCAGCATTATATTGTAATAATTCAGTGATTGTTAAATAAATGAATACGACGGTTTATTCACATTTGTAAGCAGTAGCCAGGCTTTCCAATAAATAAAAAAAATTAAATTTAAATGAATGTTGTGCAGAATTATTAGTTATTGCCAGGTTACTTTAAAATGTGAAAGAAATGTGAAAGATTTTTAAAGAAAATTTCCATTCTAAACAGATAAACATTAAAACCGAAAAGTAGAACAGAAGAGAAGCTTTTGTAAATTAGGGTTAGACAACATTCAGAACCTCTTTGTTTTGGTCCCTCACTCCAGACATAGAAGATGACCAGGACGTCAGGAGGTGTGAGGGGGCAGGTGGCGCCATCCCCCACGTCCCTGTCATGTCCATTGGCCATGGGAGAGTGAGCGAGCGAGAAGATGGATCAATACTCCAAGTGGAGGTATGGGGAGTCGTGGAGTGGGGGTGGAGGTTTGTAGAAGGAGCCCCATCGCCGGTTCCCAGGCTTTAGTCACACTTGCTGGAGGAGTGTCTGTTCTCACTTGCACTCCCACTGTGACCTCTTTAGCCCCATAATACATCAAATGACAAACTAAACCCTGAGGAGTTATTGTGACCGCACTTCACATACTGGATCTCTTGAATCGCATTCTTACTGCTAATGAGATAAAAATGTCCATATATATCTATATATGGACATTTGTATTTGTACATATTGTGTTTATACACTTTAGCTACTTTTCATGTACATGCATTTCTCTAGATTGGTGAGGTGCTGGGAATATTTCAAATGCTCTTTCACTATGACACACGATCCTAAGCAGCCTTCGTGGTGAACACATGAACATGTGGGCGGCTGTATAGCGCACCTGCTGTCGAGACCTGTTGTAAGGTCATCGCTTACGGTGCCCTGACGTCAGTGAAGATCCCCACATTCACCTGTGTGTCAGTATAAAGTGTTCCTTTTGGGGGGATAATGGAAATTCTGTGTGTATTACTGTAATACTGTGCGTAAAAAAAAAATCTATTTTTGTAAAGAATGTTTTAGGACCCATCATTTAAACAGGGCCACATTCAAAATAGGCGTATTAATTAGATGTATGCTAAAGGGACCGTAATATTGTAATGCATTGTTCCAGTGGGATCACCTCTGTCACTCTCGATGCTCATCTCTCAGCACTGTTTCAACAAGACTGATACATGGGAAAGAATGACTTGTTGCATAATTTTAAAAATGTAAAGGATTATTTATTGAAATATTTAATGTCCCATTTGGTATTTTACTTGTTTTTTACTCAGTGAACAGCCAATAAGAACAATCAACTTCTAAGAAAAAGTGGTGAGCAAGACAGAACTCTGCAGTTTGGAAATAGTTTATGACGGAGAAAAGCGACACCGGCAGAAACTAATCATTTGCTGCAGTAATGGGATGTCACTCGAGGATAAATTTTCTGCATTCTGAAGAAGAGATCATTTGAAACCAAGCTTAAATTCTGCCCCCGTAAAAACAACACGTCAGTTTCCTGTTCCTCGCTACCTCTTTTGTTGCATTTTGACTCTCGTCTGAGTTCTAACGCCATGCGCTCAGTTCCGCTGCCCATCCTTGTGTAGTTACAACTCAGACCTCACATGCCTGTGGAATTTCACACCCTTTATTCCCCCCCTTAATGACATTACGGAGGGGTACGTGAGGGCGCGGCTTTCTCTCATCCATTGACAACTTTAACCGATTCTTATTCTTTTTTTTTTTTTTTAGATTCGTGGTCCACATGTTCAGAGCGCGTCAGACTGCTCCTGAATGCAGAAGGACGCTCCGGTGTCCTCTGTGCAGTAATGACAAGGTGCTGGCAGCTCCCATTATGCGTGGCGCAGTCTGTGCAGTTGGATAAACACCAGAATGAGAGCCCTGTCAGATAAAGTGCATTGTAGCCCACGGGTGTAATTTTCTGCCTTTTCTTTGCCAGCGAATGTGCATTTGGGCTCGTAATAGACCAGCGGCCTTACCGCCATAACTACGGCGCTAACTAGACTGCATAAATAGGGTCAAATATTTACAGTGGCCTCCACCGGCACACTCGAGCTAGTCCAAAACAAGCCATTCCGAAATTGTGATGCACTGCAAACATTATTACAGGCAGATATATATTTTTTTATTCATCCACATTTGGCGGTAAAGACACAGGAAGGCTACTAACGTTGAGACGGTTAACGCTGTTTCCTTAGCGACTTTCCCATTTGCACCAGCTGCACCACAGTCCTGGAGAAGAAAAAAAAAAAGCATGTTGATTTTATATTGGCATCTAATTATGGGCGCGGGCCTCCGAATAATTAAAGACGAGGTCCGCCGTGAAGGGCACATGGAGAGTTTTATGGCACTGAGGCCCGGCCACTATTCCCCAGTGGCCACAATAGACTCCCCGACAATGGAGGGCCCATTATTGTCCTGTTTGTTTGAGTAGGCCAATGAGCTCCCACCCGATGGGAGGAACCGAGGCGTACAAATGACAAAAGCACTGGGACTTGTGAGCATAAAGGGGCCGTCTGGTTATTCACTGCGGGGACTACAGGAACTGCAGGAAGTTGTCTGCTCGTTTGACCTCCCCCGGGCCGTAGAACTTAAATCAGTCCAGGGTGTACCGAGACAGTGGGGAAGCCATAAACGGGGGCTATTCCGGAGAAACTTTTTTAAAATCTATTTCTCATGGTTTTTTGGAGGCACATCAACAGAATTCTCACCAAACTGTAGGTATTATGGAAGTTTAAGGGAATATCATATTAAATTTGGTTCCCCAGAGAAGGTTCTAGATTCAATTACATTTTTTGCGGTTCTTGTCAGCTTTACAGCTAGTTAGTTTCAGGGTCTTTAAAAAAAACAGAGAGTTCTGCGCATTCTCAAATCTTAATTTAAGGTTGATTATTTCGGTAAAGCTGTTTTTGATCGCGGTGTACTTTTTTGGTGAAAATGATTGTCACTTCCTGTGAAAATAGATCATAACACTACCGTTGTGACAGACGCTCAGAAATGTTCTGTAAAGTCCTGACTCATCCAGACCCACCTGCTGACCACACACTCATCCAGTTCCTGCAGTGACACCGACGCACGAAAACATCCCCCGCCCAGGAGCCAGCGGCAGCCGCGAAGACACGAGAAGCGGGGACAAAAGGCCGTTTTCGCCAGTCCTCTGCCCTCGCTGTCGTGCGTGAGCCCTGAACCTCTGACTGGAGGCGTTTATTCCCCACTTGGAACCGGCAAAGGCGGGCAGGCTGGAAATGGAGCTCTGCACGAGGAAACGGTAAACGGCTGCGAATAAGTTGCCGTGGCCGGGCGTACCTGAACCGCCTTCGTCCGAGGGGAAAAGGGCAAAGGGCCGGGGCATCGGCTGGATACAATCTGCCTCTTCTACTGCTCCCATGGACGGCCACGCTGTGAAGTTTAAATACGTTCGTGCACATACGTGTTTTATCCTCAAGCTCTCACTGAAATGCATCGACGACCAGCATTTCATCTGTAAAAGCGCCGATGGAGAGTGTGGTACTGGCTTCAGAGGAACGAATAGTGCAGCTGGTGTATTTATTTGGTGAAAAGGCATGTGAAAGTGCTTGCATTGTCTGGACAATTAATGGCTTGATCAGTTTAGCATCACCACGAATTAAAGTTTTCAAATTGTTCATCCGGTGCACTTCAATTTTCTTACCTTATCATTCATAGTTCATGAAGCAACAATGTCAGATGTTAATGCATCAGGATAAAAAATCGATCATCGCCTGCTCCATGAACATCAGCACCCTTATCAGGCGACCGCCAATCACTGGTAACATTGTCGTCTCATCCTTAGCGTTATTAGTGTCGGGTTAAACCGGCAGCGGCGCTGGCGGTGCGGGCCACGGCCTGCCAAGGGAGGCAGCTTAGGTCCAAATGGACCAATTAGCCTCGGAGGCTCCATGCTGTCCATGCAAGTGGCGCTGAGACTCCGGGACCCAGAACCGGCTGCGAACGATCAGCTGTGTGCAAGACCTAAAAACAAATGTCTGTCAAGCAAGTGACGCTGTGTGACAGTGTCCTCCTTTCAGGGCAACGGGGCCGATTGTCGTGCCCTGGCACAGACATTTCATCTGATAGCCCCTCCGAACAAATCGCTGCCAAGGCCGGAATGAACGCTGGACTCGTGTTTATGCGTGGCATTAATTTATTAATGTAAAGCCATCGCTGAACCATCCAGGCAGACACAGCGGTTCGTTTTCTTCCATGAGATCCATATTTCTTTCACCACGAACCATCACGCACTATATCAAAAGTAATTGGCAGAAGCGATTATCTGTGAGCCGTGTGTCTGAAACGCTGTCAAGTCAGCTGAAATTAATAGCCAACCCCTCGATTATGAAATATTAAATCAAATGCTCGCCACCGCAGTCGTGCTTGCACTTAAAAGCATGTGCAGATAAACGGACACTTTTAATGACGATCCCAGATAAAGAAAAACAGGGAAAGCGTGCAATCACATGACCCTGCTGTCTGGGGTTAATATTAAATTACTGACAGTAGTGGAAATGCTAGGGTTCGACTCGGCAAATCTCGGTTTTACGAACGGGAGTCGCAGACGGGGTTCGCGGAGATGCGCGCATGCGGCAACATTGGCGTGCGCCTCGCTGAGCATGTAGGCCACGCAGACCACCAATGTACGAGGGGGGGGGCATTTCATACACAGGCCCAGCTGCACTCACATAACACGTCTTCTGTGTCGGGAAGGCGCCGCATCATTCACGACCCTCACAACCGATCTACTGTGCGCGCCGGAGTTTCTTTTCCCATCATGATCACTTGTGCCGTCAATGGATGCATTTTTTTTTAAACGCACTAATCGCGCGTTCTGTAATGAGTTAATCGTGATTCATTCGTAAGACTGAAGCTGCCGTATTAAATGCATTTTTTGTTACGGAGAACTGCTACATAGACCAGTGTGGGAATCATGCACCCCCAAACTGACATCATGCACCCCCAAACTGATTTGGGGGTCCGTTGAGTTATAGCAAATCTTATTTATTCAATTTTTTCTTATTTCCCGGCAAACACATTGGCCAATCAGTATTATTTATGCAAATTTTATAGAACCAATCATCCAGGTTTATTGTGTGTTAGGCAGCCATGTTGTTGCAAGCGAGAGACCAGGCTTTGGGAAGTGGTGTCCTAGCGGGTAATTAAGCAGTATGGTTCAAATCCCAATCCGTCAATGAGGTCCCCTTGCGCAAAGCACTGTCCCCACACACTGCTCCCCGGTGGCTGTCATGGCTCACTAAGGGTGATGGGCTAAATGCAGTGGACACATTTCATTGTGTGCCACCGTGTGCTGTGCTGCTGTGTATCATTTACATTTAGCATTTTTCAGATCACAATCAGTAGTTACAGGGACAGTCCCCCCTTGGAGACAATCGGGGTTAAGTGTCTTTCTCAGGGACACAATGGTAGTAAGTGGGATTTGAACCTTCTGGTTCATCGGCGAGTGTGTTACCTGCTAGGCTACTACCACCAATTTATCATAAAAACAATCACTTTAAATTACAGATGCATTAACAGCATTCATTTAAAAATTTTAATATCTTAAAAGAAATAATACTTGCTGATGGGTTGGGCTCCAGAACAAGCAGTGTGCATTTTAATGTCATGTTCAGATAAATGATACGTTTTCATATTTTCTATATCACTATGCTGTATTGTTTTGTGGACTTATGATTCATATATGTGTCGTAGATAAACGCTGTCTTTGTGTAAAATGCGGTGGTGGATCAGGAAGGTAGATTTGAAGTTTCACGTGTCAGGTACCTGCTGTTACGCTGGTCAGAGGCGAACCCGCTTCATCTGAAGTGTTAGCGCCACTCCAACAATGGTGAGATATGGCTGCGAGAGAAAAGCCGGCCCTATTTTTGGCCCCATTCTCCTACCTCGTCAGCAATGAGTGACACGGACGTCCGGGAAAGGCCGGGGTTAAAAAGTTTGGATGGTGCCCGCACCCGAGATAAGCCGTGCCCCCCCCAAACCCCCGTAGATATCAGGCCTCATAAGCGAGTTCTTAAGAGCTTCGCACTTCCTGCATGATCCTCGTTATGTAAGCAGCCCACTTCTCGAGCAGCTTTCACTGTAGTCCTTTAAAAAACGGGATTAGTGTGAAGCACACCTTCATCCTCCCCTTCAGTTTTTTCGAGCACTTCAAAAGCCAGGATAGGCACGCAACCCGGCGAACGAAAAAGAGTGGCGAGCGTTTTGAAAGGCGTTAGTGAGATATGACCAGGTTTAGTTTTGCCTGGTTCGCTTGCGGTTTGAACTCACTGTACGGTAGACAGGTGGGCCCGTGTCTTCTCGATCTTGACGAAATTCCACATACAGAATCACTGTGGCTGCTCTGGCCGGTTCTGTTTCTCGGCCATCTCTTTATCTACCTTATTAAAGTGCGTGTTGTTTTACTGGTGTGAGAAAAAAAAAAAAAACTTTATTTTCTTTGCTCCCGCCCCCACCTCACAAACGACTCTTTCCCATCACCGGCCACACAGGCCTACCTCCTCAACCACGGGTTTAACGGTTTCTAACCACTTCCCTGCCCCCGACATCCCCCACGCCTCTCTATGCGCGTGCTCGCTCGCCCGCTCTCTCTCTCGCTACATGGTGGGGTGGGGTGGGGTGGGGCGGGGGCGGTGCAGCTGGAGAGCCATTCGCGGGCAGATAGCATCGCCGACCGAGGTGGGTCGTGCAGACGGGCAGATGCTGAGGAGAGGACAGGGGCAGGGCGGCCCGCTCAGTCTACACCACCGTTATCACTCTGCATTTTAATGCGTTCTGCTCATTCTGCGTACAGTTGATTCCTTTTCACGTGGGATTACTGCTTCTCTTGCTCTTTGAAAGCGCAGTGGTTCTCGTTCTCTGGAACAAGCAGTGATAACGTTAAAAAAGTACATTTTCTTTTTCCGAATGTGGAGATCTTAACTCTGTGTTGTATGTACGTCCCCTGTGCATTCTGTATCGAAATATTCGAGATATGTCGGGGGGACCTAATAAGAGATCAAGGCTTTTGTGTATCATTCATAGAAAAAAAAAACCACACAATTTACTCACCCATCGTCTCCAGTTTTTTGCACCGTGGCCTCGGTGGAGAAGAGACGGAGCCATTTTCGTTCCCGTCTCTCACGTTTCACTGCCCTGCTGCTTCCCCTGCTAATGAGCTTTGTGCAACGCCGATGATTACGAAATTACGGAACACCGGAGAAAGCAGCACCAGCGCTTATATCGATTTATTGCTGGACGTAAATTGAAAATAATTTTGCCGAGTTTGCGAACATTAATACAATATTGGGTTGTGTGCGAGGCTTGAGAAAAATGCGGCAGCCGCTGGCTCCAGAGATTGTTTCCTTAGCTTCAGTTCAGCTTCTATTTTGGAACTGCGGTTCACTTTAATGTATTTCAGACATAAAGGCCAGAGTCCCGCCCATCCCGGGTTGGCCACAGACTACCACACAGTGGCTTCATTCTTCACATGGATCGCTTGTGAAGGGCCTGTGTGTGCGTGTGTGTGTGTGTGTGTGTGTGTGTGTGTGTGTGTAAGTGTGTGTAAGTGTGTGTGTGTGTGTGTGTGTGTTACCCACCCATCCCCCAGTCCAAAAGCAAGATTCTGGCTACTGTACTGGTGAGGGTACGCTGTCATTTCCTGTCACAGGATATTGTATATATTCAAACGGCGTGGGACGTTCTCCTTCTCCGTGTTCGGAGGCCTTTGGAAACGGGATCAGATTACATTGTGACGCACACTAAATCCCTGAATTCATGCATGAGCCGAGCATGCACCAATGCGCCACAACATTAAAACCTCCCACAGGGGGACAGCTTGGTCAACTGCAAATATTTTTTTTCAATTTTGGTGTGAATGAATGCTCAGTTCTTTTCGGCTGCATAAAATTGTGGTGCGTACTGGTAGAATCAGTGGAGTTTAATCAACATACTGAATTAATGCATTAGTAGCCAGCATGGCAGAATTAAGTAAGTGCTCTGTTTGGAGTGTTTTTTTTAGAGACATAGAGGAAATATGCTAAATATTGAGGTTTTTGAATTCTAAAATTCCCCTCCTGTTACATTCACGTACACGGTGAATTTTTAAAAACTAAAATGACTGGACCAAATCTATATTATTTCAAATATGTGAATCATATTTGTAAAGAATTGGAATAGATTTTTTTTTAATCCACAAATTTACACCTTGTTCATGTATTAATGAAAGTGAAGTGATTGTCATTGACAAGGACACATGACAAGGATTTGATTCGACCCGGCAACCTTCTGGTTACGGGTCCGGCTCCTTACCCGCTAGGCCACCGCTGCCCCTTGAAATAGTGACCACAAGTTAAATCAGAGGTCTTTACCATAATATCAGTCTGTTTGGATCTTCTAATTTACCTTTTTGCTCTCTCACCTAAGAAATACATTTTTGAGATAATCATGGCAATTTGTGAACTGGGTGGGGGCAAAAAATGTCTTCAGAGCCGATGCATTGCAAGTGCATTTATTTTCCAAAAGCTCTCAGCTTGGCTCGGTCAATAAAATAATAATAATCATAAAATTACATATTCACATAAAAATTCAACTGAACTGCGTTCAGGTGTGTTATTTTTCGTTTTGCATGACACTGTGCACGGTATGGTATTGTACATCTACATCGGAAGCTTTTGGCAGTGCACAGCATGCAATGCTTATGCAGCCACGCATTCCATACGCAAATGTCCTGTTTCATCTGTAACGTACGTGTCCCCTTCTTTACAAATCTGTGCAGGGAAACGTATGTGATCTTTTTACTGCCTGCTCCATGCATCGTCCTCCTGTGCACCGCCTGGGTGTGTAGACGAGCTTTCAGGCTCTTATCTGGCTCCCACAGTCGCCGTCCTTTAAGCCAAGACTCACCGACTCCACAGGCACTACAGAGGGTGTGTGTGTGTTGTCTGTGTGGCAAAATGACACCTTCAGCTTTAACTTCAGAGGGAACAGCATCAAGCGCTGAGCTCTGCTCCTGCTGCAGATATAAGACCCGATGCGGCGATGAGGTGGCGCGCTGCCGTCGGTTCCACTGGTGTCTGAGTACGACATGTCTCGATTCGAGGACTGCTCTCGTTTCGCCAGGCAAAACGAAGATCAGGCCTGTAATGAACTGCTGCCAGCGCTTGCAGATGCCTAGCTGACCCAGGCAGCAAACAATGCAACCCAGGAAAACTACATCAGTTTAAAATAGCTTTTGTTTTTAGTATTAATACTTACATGCGGTTCACCACCCGCTGCATGTTTGGTGTGGATTTTTTCTGCTTTCTGCTGTTTGTAATGGGATAATTCTGCTCAGAGACATGAAGCCCCGGCCTTCAGATCCCGTCTGGCCATTAAAGGGGGTGAATTACGCTCGGAAGCACCGATCCATAATGCGACAACTCTCACATTTAACAACTAAATAGCTCCCGGTCATCAGTTTTCTGGTCGGTAGAACGTAGAAACGTAGAAACCTTCATCAGTAGTACAGTTCCAGTGACAATACATTTCTCTGGTTTCCAGAACAGATGATTGGTTTAAGCAAATGTCACGACACAAAGAGAAAGTGTTTAAATGTCCTGTTATTGCTACAAAAGGCACATTAAAAGTGCATATTAATTCCACCAAACACTTTATTCAATGATTCAAGGGACAAACAAACATATAGGATGAGTATTTCAGGATTAAGTGGAGGGCGACGGTCACACACTCTTACGGACCACAACACACACACACACACACACACAACTCTACACTCCGGCAATGACGGGCGCGAATGACAACTGGAACAACACTTAACATGAACAAAAGTGAAATCTCACTCAGACTTGGCGATCGCCCGAGGTTCAGTGTGTATACCAGAACGTGGAACCATCATAATTAGTAGAGAAGTCAGGGTGTAATACCAGAACATGGAACCATCATATATAGGAGAGAAGTCAGGGTGTAATACCAGAACGTGGAACCATCATATTTAGTAGAGAAGTCAGGCTGTAATACCAGAACGTGGAACCATCATATATAGCAGAGAAGTCAGGGTGTAACAACAGAACGTAGAACCATCTGATGTAGTATAGAAGTCAGGCTGTAACACCAGAATGTGGAGCCCTCATATATAGTAGAGAAGTCAGGGTGTATAACAGAATGTGAAACCATCTAATATAGTAGGGAAGTTATCATGTAATACCAAAACAAGGAACCATCTTATATAGTAAAGACGTCAGGGTGTACACCAGAATGTGGAACAATCATATATAATAGAGAGGTCAGGATGTAATACCAGAACGTAGAACCGTCATATATAATAGAGAAGTCAGGGTGTAATACCAGAACGTAGAACCATCTTATGTAGTAGAGAAGTCAGGGTGTATAACCAGAACGTAGAACCATCTTATGTAGTAGAGAAGTCAGGGTGTAATACCAGAACGTAGAACCATCTTATGTAGTAGAGAACTCAGGGTGTAATACCAGAACGTGGAACCATCATATATAGTAGAGAAGTCAGTGTGTAATAGCAGAACGTAGAACCATCTAACATAGTATAGAAGTCAGAGTGTAATATCAGAACGTGGAACCATCATGTGTAGTAGAGACGTCAGGCTGTAATACCAGAACGTAGAACTATTTTATGTAGTAGAGAAGTCAGGATATAATACCAGAACGTAGAACAATCTTATGTAGTAGTGTCACAGGGGGAATTCGATGACGCACTTGCAGACATACTTTCGGCGTGGGGATAAGCCGTCGTACCGGTAGAGGACGCTGGGCGAGCGGGGCAGGAGGACCGGGGGCGCCTGGCCGGCAAGGAATGAGGAAGTAATGGACGCGCTGCAACGCAGCGGGGAGTCAGTTCGGGATCTTTGGGAAGGACCGGGGCAGAGGAGAACCGGAAGACGGCGGGTTTCAGGATGGTTCCGGTCGAAGTTCCGGTCGGGGTTCCTTTCGTGGTTTCCAGGGGATCAGGCAATTCTCGAAGTCGTGGGCAGGCGAAGGTCGTATTACGGGAATCTCAATTATCGTAGGTCGTGGGTGAGAGAGCTAGCGTCTCTGGCGAGTAAACTCATACAACTCATTTAACTCATACAACTCATACAACTCATTTAACTCATACAAAGAGCGGGCGTGTCTCCTTGGTGTTACCTCCCTTTTATACTTGCCACCGCCCGCTTCCATTTCCTCTTCCGGGTTGCCATCTCCCAGGCTGGTGAGGTGCCCTCTAGCGGGCTGGAGGCGCGTTGGCCATGACAGAGCCCCCCCTCTTAGGCCCGGCTCCTGACGGGCCCGATAGATCAGGGTGTGGGTCGGAGAGCCGTTGCGACGCTGCGGAGACGGAGGCGGAGACTGGGGAGGTTGCAGAGGGGATGGGTGAGCCTGGCGGAGGTGGGAGACACGGAGGACTGGGCCGATGCGGCGAGGCACTCGGAAGGGTCCACGTTTTTGGAGACATGGCTTGGGTTGAGGGGTGTGGCCGAGTCGTCCCATAGCGACATTCTGGGGACAAGAATGATTCGCTGCTGTGGCATGTCGAGGGTTGTGGCGGACGCATTGGCATCCCCACTGTTTAATGGTGCCTGTGGTCCAGTCAATGTGGGGTTCGTGGGCAGTCAGCCAGGGGTAACCCAGCACGATGGGGTCATGGGGATTCGTGGTCAGATAAAAGGTCAGGGTTTCGATATGGTTGGGCTCAAGGCAGATTAGTAGGGGTTTGGTTTGGAACAGGACCCGACCCGAGCCCAACGGGCTTCCATCCAGCCCCCTGACTGCACGTGGTGGGTTACACCGGGTGACCGGGAGCTGGAGTTGGGTGGCCAGGTCGATATCAATTAGATTCATGGCTGCTCCAGAATCCACCAGAGCTTGTCCCTCATAACGGCCAGGTTTGGGTGTCCTCCAGCAGATGGTGATGGGAAACAAGCAGCGGGTGGTAGAGCAGGGGGAGGCTTTGGTGCTCACCAGGGGGCTCTGCGCCTGGGGTGAGCAGGGAAGGCGAGCTCGGCCAAGCTGCATGGGTTCGTCGACGTCCAGGGGGGGCGGAGTCGTCGGAGCGTCCGGCCAGCGTGCTGTGGGGGCACTAGGGAAAGGGGCGTGGTTACGCCGTTCTCGGCCGCGCTCGGCGAGACGTCGATCGATGAACGTGGCCAGCGTGATTATGCTGTCAAGCGTGGTTCCCCAATCGCGATTCACCATCTCGTCTTTCACCGCCTCGCGGAGGCCTTGGTAGAACGCGACGGGGAGCGCGGCGTCCGTCCACTCACTGTCGCTCGCCAGGGTTCGGAATTCAATCGCGTAATCACTTACGCTCCGATTTCCCTGCCGCAGCGACATAAGCCGCAGCGACGCAGCGCGCCGCCCGGTTTCGCCCTGGAACACGGTCTGGAGGCGGTCCAGGAAGGCAGGGACAGAGAGGCAGACCGGGTCACGTCGTTCTACCAGCGGCGTTACCCATTCCAGCGCGCGTCCCGTCAACCGGGTAATAATATACGCGACCGCCGTCTCGTCATCGGGAAGGTGTGCAGCTTGGAGCCGAAGTATCAGACGGCACTGGGTTATAAAACCGCGACATTTCTTGGGGTTACCGTCGTAAAGCGGTGGCGGTGCGAGGCCCGCCAGTGCAGACGTAAGTGGGAGTGGCGGGGGAGCCGCGGCCGCGGATACTGAATGGCCAGGTCCACCAGGTTGAGACTGCAGCGCTTGGATCTGCGCCGACAGATCAGCGAGCGTGGAGCTAACCTGAATAAGCGCGCGCTGCTGCTGCAGTTGCATGTCGCGTTGGTCCTGGATCGTGGCTTGCTGCAGCTGCAGGGACGTGATCAGCTGGTCCAGTGTCTCCTGCATGGACCCTATGTCCGCTACGTCAGGAAATGGCCCGCTCTTACTGTCACAGGGGGAATTCGATGACGTAGTTGCAGACATACTTTCGGCGTGGGGAGAAGCCGTCGTACCGGTAGAGGACGCTGGGCGAGCGGGGCAGGAGGACCGGGGGCGCCTGGCCGGCGAGGAATGAGGAAGTAATGGACGTGCTGCAACGCAGCGGGGAGTCAGTTTGTGATCTTTGGGAAGGACCGGGGCAGAGGAGAACCGGAAAACGGCGGGTTTCAGGATGGTTCGGGATCTTGGACAGGACGGGAGTTGGTCTTGGGCGGCAGGAAGGTAGGGGAGCATGGAATCCCGTCTTAGCCGATGGGTCAGGTAGGTTCAAGGTCAGGGGCAGGAAGAGGTTGTAGTCAGGAAGTTCCGGTCGGGGTTCCTTTCGTGGTTTCCAGGGGATCAGGCAATTCTCGAAGTCGTGGGCAGGCGAAGGTCGTATTACGGGAATCTCAATTATCGTAGGTCGTGGGTGAGAGAGCTAGCGTCTCTGGCGAGTAAACTCATACAACTCATTTAACTCATACAACTCATACAACTCATTTAACTCATACAAAGAGCGGGCGTGTCTCCTTGGTGTTACCTCCCTTTTATACTTGCCACCGCCCGCTTCCATTTCCTCTTCCGGGTTGCCATCTCCCAGGCTGGTGAGGTGCCCTCTAGCGGGCTGGAGGCGCGTTGGCCATGACAAGTAGAGAAGTCAGGGTGTAATACCAGAACGTAGAACCATCTTATGTAGTAGAGAAGTCAGGGTGTATAACCAGAACGTAGAACCATCTTATGTAGTAGAGAAGTCAGGGTGTAATACTAGAACGTAGAACCATCTTATGTAGTAGAGAAGTCAGGGTGTAATACCAGAACGTGGAACCATCATATATAGTAGAGAAGTCAGTGTGTAATACCAGAATGTAGAACCATCTTATGTAGTAGAGAAGTCAGGGTGTAATACCAGAACGTAGAACCGTCATATATAGTAGAGAAGTCAGTGGGTAATACCAGAACGTTGAACCATCTAACATAGTATAGAAGTCAGAGTGTAATATAGGAACATGGAACCATCATGTGTAGTAGAGGCGTCAGGCTGTAATACCAGAACGTAGAACTATCTTATGTAGTAGAGAAGTCAGGATATAATACCAGAACGTGGAACCATCATATATAGTAGAGAAGTCAGGGTGTAATACCAGAACGTGGAACGATCATATATAGTAGAGAAGTCAGGGTGTAATACCAGAACGTAGAACCATCTTATGTAGTAGAGAAGTCAGGTTGTAATACCAGAACGTGGAACCATCATATATAGTAGAGAAGTAAGGCTGTAATACCAGAACGTAGAACCATCATATATAGTAGAGAAGTCAGGGTTTAATACCAGAACGTAGAACCATCTTATGTAGTAGAGAAGTCAGGCAGTAATACCAGAACGTGGAGCCATCATGCATAGCAGAGAAGTCAGGGTGTAACACCAGAATGTGGAGCCCTCATATATAGTAGAGAAGTCAGGGTGTATAACAGAATGTGAAACCATCTAATATAGTAGGGAAGTTATCGTGTAATACCAAAACAAGGAACCATCTTATATAGTAAAGACGTCAGGGTGTACACCAGAATGTGGAACAATCATATATAATAGAGAGGTCAGTGTGTAATACCAGAACGTAGAACCGTCATATATAGTAGAAAAGTCAGGGTGTAATACCAGAATGTAGAACCATCATATATAGGAGAGAAGTCAGGTTGTAATACCAGAACGTGGAACCATCATATATAGTTGAGACATCAGGGTGTATAACAGAATGTGAAACCATCTAATATAGTAGAGAAGTCATGGTATAATAGCAGAATGTGGAACCATTATATATACTAGGGAGGTTATCGTGTAATACCAAAACAAGGAACCATCTTATATAGTAAAGACGTCAGGGTGTACACCAGAATGTGGAACAATCATATATAATAGAGAGGTCAGGGTGTAATACCAGAACGTAGAACCATCTAACATAGTATAGAAGTCAGAGTGTAATATCAGAACGTGGAACCATCATGTGTAGTAGAGACGTCAGGCTGTAATACCAGAACGTAGAACTATCTTATGTAGTAGAGAAGTCAGGATATAATACCAGAACGTGGAACCATCATATATAGTAGAGAAGTCAGGGTGTAATACCAGAACGTGGAACCATCATATATAGTAGAGAAGTCAGGGTGTAATACCAGAACGTAGAACCATCTTATGTTGCAGAGAAGTCAGGTTGTAATACCAGAACGTGGAACCATCATATATAGTAGAGAAGTCAGGCTGTAATACCAGAACGTGGAACCATCATATATAGTAGAGAAGTCAGGCTGTAATACCAGAACGTGGAACCAATATATATAGCAGAGAAGTCAGGGTGTAACACCAGAATGTGGAGCCCTCATATATAGTAGAGAAGTCAGGCTGTAATACCAGAAGTGGAACCATCATATATAATAGAGAAGTCAGGGTGTAATACCAGAACGTGGAACCATCATATGTAGTAGAGAAGTCAGAGTGTACACCAGAATGTGGAACAATCATATATAGTAGAGAAGTCAGGGTGTAATACCAGAACGTAGAACCATCATATATTGTAGAGACGTCAGGGTGTAATACCAGAACATAGAACCATCATATATAGTAGAGACGTCAGGGTGTAATACCAGAACGTGGAACCATGATATATAGTAGGGAAGTCATGGTGTAATACCAGAATGTGGAACCATCATATATAGTAGAGATGTCAGGGTGTAATACCAGAACGTAGAACCATCTGTAAGGATGGACATCACGGGAGCCTGCTTTTGTGTTGCATAACAGCTGTCTGCAGGGGGAGGTGTGACGTTCCTGTGTCGACGGTTGTGGGTGAAGATTCGGCACCCCTGTTTTACATGCCTTTTGTCTAACGGCAACGTGTGAAGTATCAGCCGTCAGGACCGCCCACCCTCTTTGCCTTCCCCAAATGGGAGGCACCGGTGGCGTGACATCAGAAACAACAGGTTCTTATTGGTCAGTGACAACTTCTTGTAGGCCAGTGACAACTTCCTGTAGGCCAGGGGTATAAAGGTCTGCTCACATGTGGAAAAGGGACTCTCTGAGCTTTCCTGCTCAGGGGGTTTTCCATTGGAGGCCGGAAGGCTTCTGAGTCTTTCTGTCCCCCTCTTTTTCTCTTCTCCCTCTTTACTCTTTCTTCTCATTTTTATTTTCTCTGTAACCTTGGTACCTTTTTACATTCAATATTCACATGTAACTACAATAATTATTTACCGGTGTTAATAAATTAGAAACTGTTCATTTTTAACCTCTATTGTGCCGTGCCTCTTTCTGCCAGGTAACATCAAATTGGAGTGGTTGAATACAGTGCTTTGTGTGGAGGGAGAAAGAGTTTTTCTACACACTCTATTCTCTTCTCCCACACCACATGGTCTTTTTTACACATCTTATGTAGTAGAGAAGTCAGGGTGTAATACCAGAATGTGGAACCATCATATATAGTAGAGAAGTCAGGGTGTAATACCAGAACGTGGAACCATCATATATAGGAGAGAAGTCAGGCTGTAATACCAGAACGTGGAACCATCATATATAGTAGAGATGTCAGGGTGTATAACAGAATGTGAAACCATCTAATATAGTAGAGAAGTCATGGTGTAATAGCAGAATGTGGAACCATTATATATAATAGGAAAGTTATCATGTAATACCAAAACAAGGAACCATGTTATATAGTAAAGACGTCAGGGTGTACACCAGAATGTGGAAGAATCATATATAATAGAGAGGTCAGGGTGTAATACCAGAACGTAGAACTGTCATATATAATAGAGAAGTCAGGATGTAATACCAGAACGTAGAACCATCATATATAGGAGAGAAGTCAGGGTGTAATACCAGAACATGGAACCATCATATGTAATTGAGAAGTCAGGGTGTAATATCAGAACGTGGAACCATCATATATAGTAGAGAAGTCAGGCTGTAATACCAGAATGTGGAACCATCATATATAGTAGAGAAGTCAGGGTGTAATACCAGAACGTAGAACCATCTTATGTAGTAGAGAAGTCAGGCTTTAATACCAGAACGTGGAACCATCATATATAATAGAAAAGTCAGGGTGTAATACCAGAATGTGGAACCATCATATATAGTAGAGAAGTCAGGCTGTAATACCAGAACGTAGAACCATCTTATGTAGTAGAGAAGTCAGGGTGTAAGACCAGAACGTGGATCCATCATATATAGGAGAGAAGTCAGGCTGTAATACCAGAACGTGGAACCATCATATATAGGAGAGAGGTCATGGGTGTAATAGCAGAACGTGGAACCATCTTATATAGTAGAGAAGTCAGGGTGTAATACCAGAACATAGAACCATCTAACATAGTATAGAAGTCAGAGTGTAATATCAGAATGTGGAACCATAATATGTAGTAGAGACGTCAGGCTGTAATACCAGAACGTAGAACTATCTTATGTAGTAGAGAAGTCAGGATATAATATAAGTCAGGGTGTAATACCAGAACGTGGAACCATCATATATAGTAGAGAAGTCAGGGTGTACTACCAGAACGTAGAACCATCTTATGTAGTAGAGAAGTCAGGTTGTAATACCAGAACGTGGAACCATCATATATAGTAGAGAAGTCAGGCTGTAATACCAGAACGTAGAACCATCTTATGTAGTAGAGAAGTCAGGCTTTAATACCAGAACGTGGAACCATCATATATAATAGAAAAGTCAGGGTGTAATACCAGAATGTGGAACCATCATATATAGTAGAGAAGTCAGGCTGTAATACCAGAACGTAGAACCATCTTATTTAGTAGAGAAGTCAGGCTTTAATACCAGAACGTGGAACCATCATATATAATAGAGAAGTCAGGGTGTAATACCAGAACGTTGAACCATCATATATAGTAGAGATGTCAGAGTGTACACCAGAATGTGGAACATTCTACATCAGGGTGTAATACCACAACGTAGAACCATCATATATACTAGGGAAGTCATGGTGTTATACCAGAACGTGGAACCATCATATATAGTAGAGAAGTCAGGCTGTAATACCAGAACGTGGAACCATCATATATAGGAGAGAAGTCAGGCTGTAATACCAGAACGTGGAACCATCATATATAGGAGAGAAGTCAGGGTGTAATACCAGAACGTAGAACCATCTTATGTAGTAGAGAAGTCAGGGTGTAATACAGGAACGTGGAACCATCATATATAGTAGAGAAGTCAGGCTGTAATACCAGAACGTGGAACCATCATATATAGTAGAGAAGTCAGGGTGTACTACCAGAACATAGAACCATCTTATGTAGTAGAGAAGTCAGGCTGTAATACCAGAACGTGGAACCATCATACATAATAGAGAAGTCAGGGTGTAATACCAGAACGTGGAACCATCATATATAGTAGAAATTTCAGGGTGTAATACCAGAACGTAGAACCATCTTAAGTAATAGAGAAGTCAGAGTGTACACCAGAATGTGGAACAATCATATATAGTAGAGAAGTCAGGGTGTAATACCGGAACGTAGAACCATCTTATGTAGTAGAGAAGTCAGGGTGTAATACCAGAATGTGGAACCATCATATATAGTAGAGAAGTCAGGGTGTAATACCAGAACGTGGAACCATCATATATAGGAGAGAAGTCAGGCTGTAATACCAGAACGTGGAACCATCATATATAGTAGAGATGTCAGGGTGTATAACAGAATGTGAAACCATCTAATATAGTAGAGAAGTCATGGTGTAATAGCAGAATGTGGAACCATTATATATAATAGGAAAGTTATCATGTAATACCAAAACAAGGAACCATGTTATATAGTAAAGACGTCAGGGTGTACACCAGAATGTGGAAGAATCATATATAATAGAGAGGTCAGGGTGTAATACCAGAACGTAGAACCGTCATATATAATAGAGAAGTCAGGATGTAATACCAGAACGTAGAACCATCATATATAGGAGAGAAGTCAGGATGTAATACCAGAACATGGAACCATCATATGTATTTGAGAAGTCAGGGTGTAATATCAGAACGTGGAACCATCATATATAGTAGAGAAGTCAGGCTGTAATACCAGAATGTGGAACCATCATATATAGTAGAGAAGTCAGGGTGTAATACCAGAACGTAGAACCATCTTATGTAGTAGAGAAGTCAGGCTTTAATACCATAACGTGGAACCATCATATATAATAGAAAAGTCAGGGTGTAATACCAGAATGTGGAACCATCATATATAGTAGAGAAGTCAGGCTGTAATACCAGAACGTAGAACCATCTTATGTAGTAGAGAAGTCAGGGTGTAAGACCAGAACGTGGATCCATCATATATAGGAGAGAAGTCAGGCTGTAATACCAGAACGTGGAACCATCATATATAGAAGAGAGGTCATGGGTGTAATAGCAGAACGTGGAACCATCTTATATAGTAGAGAAGTCAGGGTGTAATACCAGAACATAGAACCATCTAACATAGTATAGAAGTCAGAGTGTAATATCCGAATGTGGAACCATAATATGTAGTAGAGACATCAGGCTGTAATACCAGAACGTAGAACTATCTTATGTAGTAGAGAAGTCAGGATATAATATAAGTCAGGGTGTAATACCAGAACGTGGAACCATCATATATAGTAGAGAAGTCAGGGTGTACTACCAGAACGTAGAACCATCTTATGTAGTAGAGAAGTCAGGTTGTAATACCAGAACGTGGAACCATCATATATAGTAGAGAAGTCAGGCTGTAATACCAGAACGTAGAACCATCTTATGTAGTAGAGAAGTCAGGCTTTAATACCAGAACGTGGAACCATCATATATAATAGAAAAGTCAGGGTGTAATACCAGAATGTGGAACCATCATATATAGTAGAGAAGTCAGGCTGTAATACCAGAACGTAGAACCATCTTATTTAGTAGAGAAGTCAGGCTTTAATACCAGAACGTGGAACCATCATATATAATAGAGAAGTCAGGGTGTAATACCAGAACGTTGAACCATCATATATAGTAGAGATGTCAGAGTGTACACCAGAATGTGGAACATTCTACATCAGGGTGTAATACCACAACGTAGAACCATCATATATACTAGGGAAGTCATGGTGTTATACCAGAACGTGGAACCATCATATATAGTAGAGAAGTCAGGCTGTAATACCAGAACGTGGAACCATCATATATAGGAGAGAAGTCAGGCTGTAATACCAGAACGTGGAACCATCATATATAGGAGAGAAGTCAGGTGTGTAATACCAGAACGTAGAACCATCTTATGTAGTAGAAGAAGTCAGGGTTGTAATACAGGAACGTGGAACCATCATATATAGTAGAGAAGTCAGGCTGTAATACCAGAACGTGGAACCATCATATATAGTAGAGAAGTCAGGGTGTACTACCAGAACATAGAACCATCTTATGTAGTAGAGAAGTCAGGCTGTAATACCAGAACGTGGAACCATCATACATAATAGAGAAGTCAGGGTGTAATACCAGAATGTAGAACCATCTTATGTAGTAGAGAAGTCAGGGTGTAAGACCAGAACGTGGAACAATCATATATAGTAGAGAAGTCAGGGTGTAATACCGGAACGTGGAACCATCATATATAATAGAGAAGTCAGGATGTAATACCAGAACGTAGAACCATCATATATAGGAGAGAAGTCAGGGTGTAATACCAGAACGTGGAACCATCATATATAGTAGAGAAGTCAGGCTGTAATACCAGAATGTGGAACCATCATATATAGTAGAGAAGTCAGGGTGTAATACCAGAATGTGGAACCATCATATATAGTAGAGAAGTCAGGGTGTAATACCAGAACGTAGAACCATCTTATGTAGTAGAGAAGTCAGGCTTTAATACCAGAACGTGGAACCATCATATATAATAGAAAAGTCAGGCTTTAATACCAGAACGTGGAACCATCATATATAATAGAAAAGTCAGGGTGTAATACCAGAATGTGGAACCATCATATATAGTAGAGAAGTCAGGCTGTAATACCAGAACGTAGAACCATCTTATGTAGTAGAGAAGTCAGGGTGTAAGACCAGAACGTGGAACCATCATATATAGGAGAGAGGTCATGGGTGTAATAGCAGAACGTGGAACCATCTTATATAGTAGAGAAGTCAGGGTGTAATACCAGAACATAGAACCATCTAACATAGTATAGAAGTCAGAGTGTAATATCAGAATGTGGAACCATCATATGTAGTGGAGACGTCAGGCTGTAATACCAGAACGTAGAACTATCTTATGTAGTAGAGAAGTCAGGATATAATATAAGTCAGGGTGTAATACCAGAACGTGGAACCATCATATATAGTAGAGAAGTCAGGGTGTACTACCAGAACGTAGAACCATCTTATGTAGTAGAGAAGTCAGGTTGTAATACCAGAACGTGGAACCATCATATATAGTAGAGAAGTCAGGCTTTAATACCAGAACGTGGAACCATCATATATAATAGAAAAGTCAGGGTGTAATACCAGAATGTGGAACCATCATATATAGTAGAGAAGTCAGGCTGTAATACCAGAACGTAGAACCATCTTATTTAGTAGAGAAGTCAGGCTTTAATACCAGAACGTGGAACCATCATATATAATAGAGAAGTCAGGGTGTAATACCAGAACGTTGAACCATCATATATAGTAGAGATGTCAGAGTGTACACCAGAATGTGGAACATTCTACATCAGGGTGTAATACCACAACGTAGAACCATCATATATACTAGGGAAGTCATGGTGTTATACCAGAACGTGGAACCATCATATATAGTAGAGAAGTCAGGCTGTAATACCAGAACGTGGAACCATCATATATAGGAGAGAAGTCAGGCTGTAATACCAGAACGTGGAACCATCATATATAGGAGAGAAGTCAGGGTGTAATACCAGAACGTAGAACCATCTTATGTAGTAGAGAAGTCAGGGTGTAATACAGGAACGTGGAACCATCATATATAGTAGAGAAGTCAGGCTGTAATACCAGAACGTGGAACCATCATATATAGTAGAGAAGTCTGGGTGTACTACCAGAACATAGAACCATCTTATGTAGTAGAGAAGTCAGGTTGTAATACAGGAACGTGGAACCATCATATATAGTAGAGAAGTCAGTCTGTAATACCAGAACGTAGAACCATCTTATGTAGCAGAGAAGTCAGGCTGTAATACCAGAACGTGGAACCATCATACATAATAGAGAAGTCAGGGTGTAATACCAGAACGTGGAACCATCATATATAGTAGAAATTTCAGGGTGTAATACCAGAACGTAGAACCATCTTAAGTAATAGAGAAGTCAGAGTGTACACCAGAATGTGGAACAATCATATATAGTAGAGAAGTCAGGGTGTAATACCGGAACGTAGAACCATCTTATGTAGTAGAGAAGTCAGGGTGTAAGACCAGAACGTGGAACCATCATATAGGAGAGAAGTCAGGCTGTAATACCAGAACGTGGAACCATCTTATATAGTAGAGAAGTCAGGGTGTAATACCAGAACATAGAACCATCTAACATAGTATAGAAGTCAGAGTGTAATATCAGAATGTGGAACCATCATATATAGTAGAGAAGTCAGGGTGTAATAGCAGAACGTGGAACCATCATATATAGTAGAGAAGTCAGGGTGTAATACCAGAACGTAGAACCATCTTATGTAGTAGAGAAGTCAGGTTGTAATACCAGAACGTGGAACCATCATATATAGTAGAGAAGTCAGGGTGTAATACCAGAACGTAGAACCATCTTATGTAGTAGAGAAGTCAGGATATAATATAAGTCAGGGTGTAATACCAGAATGTGGAACCATCATATATAGTAGAGAAGTAAGTCTGTTATACCAGAACGTAGAACCATCTTATGTAGCAGAGAAGTCAGGCTGTAATACCAGAACGTGGAACCATCATACATAATAGAGAAGTCAGGGTGTAATACCAGAACGTGGAACCATCATATATAGTAGAAATTTCAGGGTGTAATACCAGAACGTAGAACCATCTTAAGTAATAGAGAAGTCAGAGTGTACACCAGAATGTGGAACAATCATATATAGTAGAGAAGTCAGGGTGTAATACCGGAACGTAGAACCATCTTATGTAGTAGAGAAGTCAGGGTGTAAGACCAGAACGTGGAACCATCATATAGGAGAGAAGTCAGGCTGTAATACCAGAACGTGGAACCATCTTATATAGTAGAGAAGTCAGGGTGTAATACCAGAACATAGAACCATCTAACATAGTATAGAAGTCAGAGTGTAATATCAGAATGTGGAACCATCATATATAGTAGAGAAGTCAGGGTGTAATAGCAGAACGTGGAACCATCATATATAGTAGAGAAGTCAGGGTGTAATACCAGAACGTAGAACCATCTTATGTAGTAGAGAAGTCAGGTTGTAATACCAGAACGTGGAACCATCATATATAGTAGAGAAGTCAGGGTGTAATACCAGAACGTAGAACCATCTTATGTAGTAGAGAAGTCAGGATATAATATAAGTCAGGGTGTAATACCAGAATGTGGAACCATCATATATAGTAGAGAGGTCATGGGTGTAATAGCAGAACGTAGAACCATCTTATGTAGCAGAGAGGTCAGGCTGTAATACCAGAACGTGGAACCATCATATATAGTAGAGAGGTCATGGGTGTAATAGCAGAACGTAGAACCATCTTATGTAGCAGAGAAGTCAGGCTGTAATACCAGAACGTGGAACCATCATATATAGTAGAGAAGTCAGGGTGTAATACCAGAACGTAGAACCATCTTATGTAGTAGAGAAGTCAGGATATAATATAAGTCAGGGTGTAATACCAGAACGTGGAACCATCATATATAGTAGAGAAGTCAGGGTGTAATACCAGAACGTAGAACCATCTTATGTAGTAGAGAAGTCAGGTTGTAATACCAGAACGTGGAACCATCATATATAGTAGAGAGGTCATGGGTGTAATAGCAGAACGTAGAACCATCTTATGTAGCAGAGAGGTCAGGCTGTAATACCAGAACGTGGAACCATCATATATAGTAGAGAGGTCATGGGTGTAATAGCAGAACGTAGAACCATCTTATGTAGCAGAGAAGTCAGGCTGTAATACCAGAACGTGGAACCATCATATATAGTAGAGATGTCAGGGTGTAATACCAGAACGTAGAACCATCTTATGTAATAGAGAAGTCAGGCTGGAATACCAGAACGTGGAACCATCATATATAGTAGAGAAGTCAGAGTGTACACCAGAATGTGGAACAATCATATATAGTAGAGAAGTAAGGCTGTAATACCAGAACATGGAACCATCATATATAGTAGAGATGTCAGGGTGTAATACCAGAACGTAGAACCATCTTATGTAGTAGAGAAGTCAGTTGCGGGGAATCCGGAAGAGGCGTGGCCTGCAATCAGGACCTGGAATCTAATGTGAGGTGCATGAAGAATTTAGCAGGGCTGCCGTGAGGGGAAAATTCGGGACTCAAAGAGCTTTGGGGATCCAAGAGTCTTGCAGTTGTTTAACCTCCATACGTAATTTCCAGAAGATTCATTTAATAAGAATGGTTTCTGATACGGAGACACATTTTTTTTGCTGGTGATGCTGCCATGTTCAAGACATAGAAGGGGGTGTGGCCTGTGTGTGATTGACATTGCATTGCCTAGGGCATTTTTTTTCCTTGGTTTTCAGAAGACCAAAAGAAGACAATTCAGCCCGTACATTACATGATGCCAGGAAGTACAAATCTTACAATAGTGTTTATGAAGCCAAAACAGCTGCTTTTTGGCACTTTTCCTCCTTTGATGTAGTTCATAAAGTTGTGTATAACATGTTAATGCAGATGACATAATCATAACCAAAAGTATTATACAAATACCACGTTCCATCAGATCCTATGCCCATGTGGATACTATCAACAAGCCTGCAGGCCAGCCAGACCCCCTGGCAACCAGAGTGGCAAACTCCCCTTCATCGGAGCCTCTCTGTCCCCCCGTTTCTGGCATATGGTCGGGGCAGCTGCCATGCCCGTCCCCCGTGCCGCATTTGGATGTGACCTGTAGCTGCGGAAGCTTCAGGAGGAGGGTTCTCCCCATCGCAGCACGGTGACCCGCAGCACGAACCCCACAACAGATGGAAAACGCAGCTCGCGGTGCGGCAAAGTATCCCCACGGGTCGCGTTGGAAAAGCCGGGCAATTAGAGCTTTTAGCCCCACTGTGGTTCAAGCTGTTGGAACGGGAGGCCACTTAAAACGGGCCGATTAGCCTTAACAGTGCAGCGTTGTGTAACCTGGTGCAGTTTTCATCCTCATACTTTTAACATTGCATTCGAAATTCCTGCTGGAGAACATGAAGAGTCAATTTTCAGACAACTACAAAAAGATAAATAAACTTCATACAAATATTTCCAGTGAAATGCAGCTACGCCAGTGACGGACTGGCGGAGTGATGACGGCCCAGCGCTGTACGGCACTGCATGGAGCAGATCCAACTTACAGGAGCCCACAGAGACGGGATCAACGCGAGACACACAGCCTGCAGACGCATTCGCACGTGACAAAGTCTAAATAAGAATCTCAGTTTATTTCACTGTATTATAAGTACGTATTTTAACACGTGGGGATATGTTCACTGGTTATTTTTTACTCCTAGTGATAGTTGTTGTTAGTGTATCCATACATCCATTATTCAAAAATTATGGAGATTATTATGGAAAGTCATTTGCACTTATATTAGTAGAGCCGATTGCAATAGAACTGGCCCGATTCTGGCACACTGCTTCGACGGCATCGTCATTTCTATCCTTGTCAATGAAAAGTGAAAGTGAAGTGACTGATACACAGCAGCACAGCACACGGTGCAGACAGTGAAATTTGCCCTCTGCATTTAACCCATCATCACCCTGAGTGAGCAGTGGGCAGCCATGACAGGCGCCCGGGGAGCAGTGTGTGGGGACGGTGCTTTGCTCAGTGGCACCTCAGCGGCACCTTGGCGGATCGGGATTCGAACCGGCAACCTTCTGATTACGGGGCCGCTTCCTTAACAGCTAGGCCACCACTGCCCTGACTAGGCCACCACTGACAGTCTGTGAACATTGTTTAAGTAAATTTGTATGAAATGCACACAGTCACACAACCAGCATCCACACCCAGTGCACGTCTGCGTTTTCCTCAAAACGAATAACTCTGATGCTCTAACAATTTCACTGCGGGAATTTGACGTTACGGATAATATAACATAACTGTGATGCTTTCGAGATGCTTTTCTGGCCTGCCTTTGGCTCACGGGTTCAGTCGTCCCGCCCCACCATACACCAGTGTTCTGCAGGTAGGAAGGCAGTGTTCGGGCACATCAGAGAAGCTCAGGCAAATTTTAGCTCTTAATGCCACTAACCCACCAAAAAAAACGCACCCACTGCACTGTCAAGTAGCCTTTTTGCTGTAATGGCATCACGTGCGCCCCGGGCCTGGAACGTCATCTGCAGACTGATGCAACACGGGAAGTTTAACTCTAGCGAGGAAGCGCCGGGGCTGGTTTCTTGTAAACTGCCGCTGCAGTGGAGCCGGAGTGGCCTGGCCGGCGGCTGCACGTCAAGGAGCCACCGAGCAGCAGGAAGGGCCACGTAATTCCGAGAGTCACAAATGCAAATCGCTCTCGCGCACCCAACCTAACCGGTGCTGGCTGACCAGCTCGGCTGCAGCCTGCAATATAAGACGCTGTCGCATCGCACACATGCCACATATTAACGCGTTAAAACGAGAAGAAAAAAAAAACGGGGCCCAGGGACCAGGAGGCGACGGCGTAACCCATCATGGCAGCAGTCAAATGGAAAATGCAAACAGGAGAAAGCTTTGAGGAATATTGATTTAACGCTGCATCCAGGCAGATGGAGATTACACACGCTCTACTTCCCCTTTACCTTGCGCCGTGCATGTCGGCGCGGCGCTTAAGAGCAAGGAGGCGACCGGAAGGTTCCGGAATACGTGAGGGACCTGGAGAAATGGCCCGCAATGTGCCAAAATCAGCAGACATGTGTGTAAGAATGTCTTCTTTTCTTTATTCAGGGGACTTCACGGGAAATATGAAAATTAGTTTACATGGTGTATAAGACTGAGGAGGGTTTGTGTGTGTGTGTGTGTGTGTGTGTGTGTGTGTGTAGATCCCTCCACTGTACTGAAACCCACTGTTATAAACAGATTTTTTGGTTTTAATCACATTATGTAATGAGCATAAAAGTGTAAAACAGCCAATAAGTTTCTTTCTATTTTGTACTCTTTTGTAATATTCAGATTTAAATGTTCACCAGGAAAGTGTTCTTGTTTTACACTTGACTCCTCTCCGGTTGTGAAACTCGCCCTTTTTTTAATGTATAACTAATTGTAGAATACACCGTAAATGCTGCTGTCATATCGAGGTAGAAAATCCCTCTTCCAGCATCCTCACCGACGTCGCCACCTTCATCATCCTCACTTTTCGGAGGCGCCGCGAGACTCGTTCGGCTCGGTCCGGACTCTCTCTCTCTCTCTCTCTCTTCACACACACACACACACACACACACACCGCAGCTGAGTCGGACGCACACGCGCAACCGAGCCGCGGCTGCGAGGCGGATCCGAGTGAACCGAGTCGGGCCCGATCGATTCCCGCCCGCTCGGCCAATGGCGCGGCTGCCTGCGCTCACGTGACCCGCCGCTCCGGGCGCCGCAGCTCCAGTCGGCGGCGGCGGCGGCGGCGGAGGCAGCAGGCGGCTCCGGCGCAACTTTTACCGGAACCACGGTGAGTGTCCGACGTTCGCGCCGAATCTGTCACTTTTCGCCCGCCAGCCGCGTTCTGCTAAAAGAAGCGCGCGGCGACGGTTCCGTTCGGGAGAGAAACGAGTCACGATTCGCAGCTCATTTAAAGTCAAGACCTCGGACGTTGGAGCGTTGTGACGTTTTGCGTGGATTTAAGTGGATCGACGTGTCGATCGCTCGTGATTTGTTCCCGCGGGTCGGCACGCCGGGTCGATATGGCTGCTGAAGAGCAATTACCCGAACAGGAGCGCCCGCCGCGGGGGCCGCGACCCCGCGGAGCCGGAGGACCAGACGCGGCGGTCAAGTGTCCGGGGTCACCGGGTCCGCGCGGGGCGCCGCGTCCCACCTTGACCCGGGATTCCTGGGGGGGGGTGAAACGCCGTCTGGATGTTTGATGTTTGAGGGCCTTCACATGTTCTTAATTACGCGCCATTAAAAAGCACAGAGAGTCGCGTCGGTGCCGGATGGTCTAATCAAAATTTTATAGTCTCTCTCTCTCTGTCTCTCTCTCTCTCACACACACACACACACACACGTCCTGGTGATGTGCTCCTCCTTTGTCTGGGTTCGCTGTTATCTCCCCCCTCCTGCCGCCCTCAGACACCTGAAGGCTAGACATAATGATCAGCAGTCTGTTTGGAGGACAGCCAGTTGTTTTTCTCCCTCTCTCTCTCCCCCTCTCTCTCTCTCTTTTTTTTTATTCCTGTCCTCACCCACGTCCCGTCCCCCCCGCCTCCGTCGAGCCACTAGCACGCGATGTTTGTGGAGGACAGTTCCGCTCTCGACGGCGTGGCGTGGATGAGGGATCAAGTCTGCTATAGAAATAGACACACACACACACACACACACACACACACACACACACACGTGGAAAAATCCCATGAAAGGCTGCACTGTTGCCTGTGTGTGTGTGTGTGTGTGTGTGCGCGTGACTTTAAATGTATTATTTCGCGCTGCTTTAGTCGGCCCGTGCTAAATATTTGACTGGCAGCGGTTGGTTCCTGTGCAGGAAGCCTCTCCGGCCCTGACGCCGGAATATTCTGTAACGTTCAAACCACGTGGCTGTCCGTGGACGCGGCCTGGAACCTTCCGCGGTTCTCTCTTCGTTTAAAACTAGGAGGGGGGGGGGGCACTGAAGCCCCCCCGGTGAAGCGTCTGGTGCCGCCCTGAGAGGGGTTTGGCGATAAAGGCCGTGGCGTGGCGCGGTCGGGTACAGTTCGTCCCTCTCGAGGCAGAAAAACAGGAAGGAGCGCGCCTGGACGTTCCGGAGCAAGGCGAGACGGACGGTGCCGCGTTGGTGGTGGTGGTGATGATGATGCAAGGCCCTCGCGTCTCGCTTCCCTCACGCGCTTTTCCCATTCCGCTTTACGGGAAGCGGAGGGCTGGTCCGTGCAAATTATCGCTCTGTCGCTCTTCACGTCCGATTCACCCCCTAAAAACACGCGGTAAAACCTTCGGCCCCCGATCTTGTGCTGAAGGGGCTTTTCAGACATTTTCCCGTCGGCTTCCGCGAGCTGCCATGAAAATAAACCGGTTTGCATATAAAGAAAATTGTGGATTCATGATTTACGTTCACAGCCCTGGTCAAGTGGGGTTTTTTTTTTTTTTTTTTAAGCTATCCGACGTTGAAATGTTTTTTTTTATCTCAGCGCACTAGTACACACAGTGACCGATTTTCTAAAATGATAATTAATGGTCTAATTTAGTTTTTTTTTTTTTTTTTTTTTTTGCTCTGTATTATTCCATGTCGAAATATGCCATCTCTTTTGTTGGCTGCCTCTGAGAGACGGGGGAGAATAAAATAAAAAAAAAAAACCCATAAATCCTGGCGTTTATGCGACATGATTTGTGTGTCAAAAGGCGTCACGCTCCGGCATGGAAATAAAAGCCTCATTCAGCCGCCATTGTGGCTTTCCTTGGGAATTGGCCGCGGCCGTGAAGAGGTTAATTGTCTCGGGAGAATCTTTATCTGCCGGGAGAGAAAAGGCCGAGTGGCGGGAGATATAATGGCGCCGCCGCCATCGGAGGGCGTTATGGATTACCGCGACGGGCGGGGAGGGAAATGGAAAAGGGCATGTTGTGGGACGACGCTGCAGGGGTTGTCTGGATCTGGAAAGTCTTGTTTAGCCGGAGCCTCGGTGAGGGGTGACCCTTGACCTGTGGGCATGCTCCTCCCCACTCCAGGTGCATGTGATGCCTTCAGTCTAGCGCGCGCACACACACACACACACACACACACGGCGGAAGAAACATCTTTTCCCGCTCTTTTTTTCCCCCCTGTTGACTGGTGGAACTGTGGCTCGCGTGTTCATCCGGTTTAATATCGGTGGGATCGAGGGAGCTTGTCCCCTTTCATTTAATGAGCTTGCTGAAAATCGCCGTTAATAAGCCCCGCCCTCGTACGAGCGGTGACGTTAACCAGCCGCTTTCCGTACGTCCTCCCGCCATCTGGACGTCCCCGGCTCCGGCGCGTCGCTCCGATGCGGACAGCGGGGCCTTGTTGGCGTTCCTCGCCACAAGATGGAGGCGCTTGTCCGACCGCATTAGCCTTCCGTCCCCGTTAACTTGTCTGAATTTGCACGAATTCGCGTGCAGCTATAAGCGCGGGGCGTCCTCGGAAGTGGGCGTGGCTGCTTAATTAGTGTCCCCTCGACCAATCGGGAGTGCGATTGCCAGGCCGAGGTGCGTGCGAGCAAAGTGCAGGCCCCTCCCAGCGACGACGTGCCGCGGCGTTCCACCAAACCGCGGCGGCATCTTTAACCTGGAATGACGGGACGGTTCTGCGCCATGCGGTTCATGTACGTATTTCCCCCTCGCGTTATTCTAGCTTTGATCCGTTTTGTCCCCGGGCGGCAGGACGAGTGTAAATGCTTCTGTCCCTGCAGCTCCGGATGGGGCCGTCCGTTTTACGGCGTTCAGCAGGTGAACAAGGCACCGCGGCACGCGCACCCGTGACTGGGCCACGCCCGTGTGCGGCGGAATCAGATAACGCTAACTGTCGCCACGCAAGTGTCACTGTCCCCAGCGGTCCAGCTGTGTGACAGATCTACTTTCACGGAGCCCCCGAGAAATATCACATTTAATCTCCAAAATTGGGGACCGCCGTGGGAGAGACAGGCGGCAGGTATAAAGAAGCGTGTCTCCAGGTAGCGGGCGTAGGCCCGGCGGCGCGGTGGAGGATTAAACCCCCGTGGTAGGGGGACCAGGGCTCGTCTCGCGTCGGCTTTCTCCTCCACCGCACGGTTTAAAAAAAAAAATTAAACATTTGACTACCCGTCAAATTTGGCTATTATGGCAAAATAAATAAATGAATAATAAAATATATGTATTATTAAGGGTTTTCAATCAAGATAATTAAGGGTTTGTCTGTTTATCATCTTTAATTAGTTCATTTCTAAGCTGGGACGTCATTTCTGTGTCCCGCCGTTTAAAGAAGGACGCGTTAACGGCGTGCGATGATTTGTCCGCCTGTTCTCGGATCGCCCAAGACGCATGTTGACGCCAGACCTGAACAGCCCCGAACTCGGGGACCCCCCCCCTCCCTTCAGCAGCAGCTGTGTTAAACATTGAGCTGGTGCGGTGTTTCCACGGCGGCCTGGGACTGGCGTGTCAAAGGTCACCCAGCAGAGCTTTAAACAGACAGCGTTGGCTGGTCTCCACTTAGGACGAATGGCATTTCGAATTCTCGTCCTTGTCGTGTGACTAATTGGAATGAAGTCTATTGTGTCTCTTGAATGAGCAGTGAACCCGCAAAGACGGCCAGGACCCCAAAGGGCTTTGCAGTCGTTACTGCTAATCTGCTAACCGTCGCGATTTTCATCAAGCATTTCAATAACGCATATTTTTTTTACTATTTAGGGACATGTGTCCAGTTTTACTCCGTTCACTGCTGTGCGTCCAGTCCCGTGCAGCAGCCTGGGCTCCCAGACAGACTAGTGTTCATCACAAACGCTGAGCAGCTCTTCTAAAAACGAAGCTACGTATAGATATGAGCGTAGTAAATCCCCACGGTACGGAGGGGAGAAGGCTCGGGCTGATGGGCCGCAGGAAGGACACAAAAGCTGCCAACTCGTCACTTGATCTGTGCACGAGCCGGGGGCCTGAACACTTCACGAATCGACACTGGACACACACTTAAAAAAAAAATCATAAAATGACGTCGGGAAGGCCCAGACGGTCCCAGTGGCTTCCAATTAGGAACTCTGGTCACAGACGCCGGTCACATGGATTCTTCCAGCTTTTAAGGGTCAATGGGCTGAAGACCTAAATCTCAACAGCAAGGAAGTGACGGCAGCCAACAACAAAAAAAAATCTTATTAATAATCTATGATATGCATGTAAGTGAATAGTAACACTACCATCATATTTGCAGAAATAAACAAAGTTGCTGATAACTCATTGATGATGATTATTTTTTAAATTATTAGAACATTTACAAAAGACCAATGGTTCACTTTTTAAATCCAATAAAAAAATTTCCTTTTTTGAGAATATAGATAATATAAAATTTACATTTACAGCATTTATCAGACACCCTTATCCAGAGCGTCTTAAAATCAGTAGTTACAGGGACAGTCCCCCCCTGGAGACACTCAGGGTTAAGTGTCTTGCTCAGGGACACAATGGTAGTAAGTGGGATTTGAACCTGGGTCTTCTGGTTCACAGGCGAGTGTGTTACCCACTAGGCTACTACAAATTGAGTAATAACGTGGTGATCGATGATTCGCACCGTATTTTTGGCTTCCAGGGCTTGGCACCTTGTATGTTTTTCCCGAGCGGGGCCCGGCGTCGTGAGCGTCCCCCCCACGCCGTTCGGTATTTTCAGTTGAACGGCCCCCGGGGGCCCGTATATCCGCAGCGTGGCAAACCTCGTATTCCGTTTAATTCCACTTCCTCCGGCGTGCGGCGCCAAGATTAGGCCCATCAACAAACTGTACTTTTCCCGCCCCTTTCCTGCCGGAAGGGGGCGTGGTTCAAGCTCGCCACGACGCCCGCAGCAGATGAGCAGGCCGGCGCTGCACCGGCCGTAAAAGCGGGGTGGGGGGGGGCGCCTCGAAAACTCCCGTTACGCGCCATAAACCCCCGAGTCAATCATCTCACCGCGGGGCGCGGCGCTCTACTGTATCTCATGGCGTAAACCATTAGTGCCGCGCCGCCGAGGAAAAGCCGGCCGCTCGCGTCTCGCTTTGCTTCTCCTGCTGAAGGACCTTCACAGCTAAACACGTCTCCAGGTTCTTCACACGTCTCCAGGTTCTTCACACGTCTCCAGGTTCTCCGGCGTGCGCCTTTTCGTTTTTTTTTATGAACTCGCGTGGTTCCATCATGAGCTCCGTGCCTCAGACTGTAACCAGTCTGTACAAATATGATTCATGTTGTCCATGGAAAACATTCCAAAATTAGCATAAAGCATTTTTGTCTTCATGGAATCCAACAGGAATGTCTTATTTTTCCTCCTCTTCTTCTTCTTCAACGCTCCTTTTTTGTTACTGATGCTCACTAGACAGAAGCAGCTCTGTCCCGACCTGGCAACGCGCTCGTTTCCGTTTTAATGTCGGTCCCACTTCTATAGTGGTGGAACCAGGCAGAAGGCACCCGAGGGTGCTTCGGACCCCGTGCCGCAGAGCCCGATGGATGCCGGTCCTTCGCACCCTGTTTTTACTGATGGCAGCGCGATGGTGGGATCTGTCGCTTTTCAGATTAGGACTTTGACTGGAGAATTAAATGCGACTTCACGCATGTTTTAAATATATACTTTTAATAAATAAACTCTTTACCGTACTCGTGAGTGTTTTCTCCGTTTTCCGCGCTGGATTAATAAACCCGCGTACGAGCCCGTGTGCCGGTGACTACTGGTGTTTTTGGGGTGTACGCGAGGTCAGTTTAAACCCGGTCTTCCGCTAAACCTGAACGGGCGGGGAATGGAGAAGTCTGGAGTGTCGGACCCGCCCCCGCCCCGCCCCCACATCTCCCTCTTCCCCTCCCGCCCGCCCGCGCCTGTCGAGGCATGCCTCTCGGTGGAGAGGGCGAATGAGGCCAGACAAAGGAACCCTGTCACGCCGTTTCTGAGGGCCGGGTGGGAGGAGGAGGCGGGGGGGGGGGGGGGGGGCAGGAATGCTGATTAAATATGGAAGAGCTTCGCGGAGAAGGACCTCAGGACGACGGGCCGTGTGGTATTTGCCGACCTGGTCCTTTTGTCTGAGGTTTTGAGGTGTTCCGCACGCAGGCTAGAGATTCCGTTCCCCGGTGCTGAAGGTCCCTCTCCAGACAGGACAAGGACATGTAGTGTGGAGCAGCAGCACATGGGACCCAGTCTGAACCTGCAGTGGTGTTTGGTTTTCCCGCTACGTCCAAAAGACCTCATCACTCTTCCCCTCTGTCTGCGTTTCAGTGAGGAGAGTGATGGAGAGCGGCTCAGGCCTGGACGTGACCTCCTGCCATCTGATGGGACGCCTCCCTTGACCCCCGCAGAGGTAAACACGGCGGTAAATCTTCCTGACTGGGCCGCGTGGACTCATCCCGTCTGCTCCTCAGAAGATCAGCTCGGGTGTGAAGAACCACGCCGGCTCCCAGTCCAAACTAATGTCTCCGACTCGATTTTAGGAACAAGGAACATGGCCGTTTGAAAATGTCATTTCATAAACGCCTCTCTTTACCTTTGTGTCAGTTCTGCACAATATTGGCATCATGATGAGATGACCAGTACCACGACTGATTACCAGGACTGGTGGAAAACCATCCCGGTCGTCCGGGCTTGTCAATACTGTCATCACTGCTTCAAATATAATTAAGTTTTTTTTTTTTATTTGATTTGATTTTTATTTGATGTTGAGCCTTCCGTTCTGTTTGCGGTGTTAAAATGTTTCACCGGGAGTGTTTGTGGGGAAAAGTTCCCATCATTTTTTTTCTTGGTTTAATGCCACCCTCCACACTTCCCAGGATCCTTAGTCGAGAAGGGAAGGATGGAGAGCGTTGCACTGCGCTGTCGTTTAGTATTCCCAAGATGGCTCCCCACCACTTAGCTTAAGAGCATTCTTTTTCCCGGCTAAAGCGCCGCTAAATCACTTCCGTCTTGTCAAGTTGTCAGACGGGGCCGCGGCCGCCGGATTACAGTGAACGCGAATAGAAAAGGAGGAAGGGAAGAAGAGGGCCGGACACAAGTCTATAATTTCTGCCGCTCGCCCGGCGCCTCTCTGTGACCGTCTCGCTCTCTGGCTGCCGCCGGACTCCGGGGCTTTTTGTAGTTTTAAAAAAAAAGAAGCCGATTATCTCGGGGGGGGGGCGGGCTGAGCCCACCTCACCTCGCTCATCCTGTAATAACGGCTCCGCGAGCCACGTCTTATCCCCCCCCTCCGGCAGTGGCCGGGCTCCGCCCTCCGGGCCACTTCCTGTCTCGCTCATTCACACCGTGATTAAGTTCCTGTGCCTGATCACCCCCCCCCGCGGCCGCGGCCCCACTGTGACTGCTGTTACGCGGTGGGCGCAGACAAAAGAAGAGCCTCTGAACTGGAGCGGAGGGGCGGGGCAGCAGACCAGATGACAGACGCCGCCGTCTTCTTTCAGGTCCAGTTGTTCCAGCCTCAGCAGCTGAGTGGTCAACCATGGGATTTAGCCAAAACTCACAAAAGAGCTGATTGGCCAGCACTCTAGGGTGTGGCTATTCCAGTACATTTACAGCATTCACCAGACGCCCTTATCCAGAGCGACTTATAATCGGTAGTTACAGGGACAGTCTCCCCCTGGAGACAATCAGGGTTAAGTGTCTTGCTCAGGGACACAATGGTAGTAAGTGGGGTTTGAACCCGGGTCTCCTGTTACCCACTAGGCTACTACCACCAGTAATAAACACTCCTCTACATACACTTTACTTCTGCTGATAATGTTGGTCTTGCTCAGTAACATAAAAAAAAAAGTTTGTTAGGTTATCTAGTCGGTTCTAGATCTATAGGATCTGTTCTGTAGTTGTATGTCTAGAGAAGGCGCCTCTTCTGAGACCAGTCAGGAGAAGATCGAGGACCTGTCAGTAGACCCGGTCTTTCTTTTAGACCAGAAAGCTACAGAAGATATGGGAAATGTCGGTCTCGTACCCTATTTGGTTGTTGTTATTGGCGAAAAGTCTGTATTATTCAAGTGTCAATCAAATGAAACGTGGCGATAAATCCAGATGAAGGGACTATATTGCTCGGGAGGAAGACAGGCAACCGAGCACCCGAAATGAAGCAGAGGCGCGGCTCTCGGTAATTCTCTGGCGGCGGCAGCGTCTCGGGTCTGAGGATAAGTGGATTTCGGCGACTGAGAGGCAGCGACTTGACTGATGCTCTCCTGGAACCCGGCTAATTCGCACTCATTATGCCTTCCCACACGGAATGGATTATTTGCTTACCTCCCCTTCCCCTCGCAGCCAGGAGCCGCTCGCATCGGTTCAGGGTCATTACCTGCAGCTCCCTCTAATAAATGGGCCCCGATAGCGTCTGCGGCGCGCTACAATGGGAACAGATTAATACCTTCGCCGCGCTGTTTGCATATCGTGGTAAAAAGGCGGGGACGTGCGTGCAACGCGCGTGTTTGTTCTGTCCTAATTTCCATATCTTTTTTTTTTTTTTATATATAAGTACCCTCCTCATTGATCCTGCCTCTTTTATTTCATTTTTTAACCTTTCAAGTGGAATTTGCATTTCGCTGTAAACAGAATAGGGCACCGCCCACCGTTTTTTGTGGGGATCAAGGCGAGTGGAAGGGTCTAAGTATAAATGGCAGTGGTGCGTCCTCCCTCCCGTTCCCGTTGCCTTCCTTGATATTGTCATTTTAAATTACAGACTCAGAGGGGCCGCAAAACACCTCATTTGAGGAGCCTCCTTTATTATGGTGTCTGTGTCTTTATTGTACCCTTTCATCTCCGTGTCTTCCTCTCTCCTCTGGCTTTATAAGGGAAGTATTTTAAGTCGCCTCTTTGAAGTAGAGACATATTCTCTCCCTTCGTTTACCGGGGAACGTGCTGTGTTTGTACCATCGTTCTTCAGAGGGTCTTGGCTGGTCGGGTTTTTTTTTTTTTTTTTATGTATATTACAGATTCAGTCACACACACCGTGTCATCGATGTGTAATCAGTGTACTCGCTAGCACTAGGCTGTGACAAATTAAAGGAAAACTCGAGACTGTTTTGTG